>NC_051077.1:5164048-5464048 GCF_004664715.2 Peromyscus leucopus | reverse complement strand
GTCTGCAGGAAGGGTCTCCCCTTCCCCTAGTATGGAATTCCTGTAGACACTTGAAATCAGTGGTTCTCAACCTTCCTAATGCTGTGACCCTTTACTACAGTTCCTCATGTTGTGGTGACCCCCAACCATAAAATTATTTTTCTTGCTACTTCATAACTGTAATTTTGCTGCTGTTAGGAATTGTAATGTAAACATTTGTGTTTTCTACTGGTCTTAGGCAACCCCTGGGGTGTGACCCACAGGTTGAGAAACTACTGCTTTAAATCATTGAGGTCCTGACATGAGGTTTAAGTTTAAATAGAGAGCAAGGGATGTGCATAGCTAAGCTGCTCTGGTGGAGGTGTGGCCCCGCCCACCATTGTCCCATCATTGACTCAGCTATGGTGTCCCCTGAGCCAGGCCCCAGCATGAATCTGCAGGGAAAATTCCAATTCCTTTATGTGCCTTATCTCGGTAGGAAGATACTTGAAGGGAGGGGTACACATCTCTTTGGAATGTCTGCACAGCTATCGAGATGTTTCGTTCTATTTGCGGTTGTAGAAAATCATATCCTTATTCCTAGAAAACATTGAAGAATTCTAATGGGAAAGGTCTTTAACATCTCCTCAATTGCTGCAGAAAAATGTGTAAGCATTCGTGTGCATAATTGTGTAGGCCTGACTCTTCATGTGCCCCTGCATGTGTGTGCACATGGAAAGGAGGGGGGGGGGAGAGAGGTAGCAAACACATGAAGTCAGTTCTGGGACAAGGATATATGATTCCTCTGAATTATTATCATAAGTGTTAGATGTTAGGGAAATTAGAGTACAAAGTTACAAATCCATTTTGAAATGAAGAGGAAATAATGAAAGGCTTGAGCCCCGAGTCTGCATCTCAAGATTTTTCAAACATTTTCCACAGCATTTCCAAGCTTTCCATCATGTCACATCTCTCCTGGACCAAGTGGCCTATAAAGTTCACCTTCCTGGAGACTAAAGGTCAATGCAAGAAAGAGAACCCCCATTGGTTGTCTTGATAGATCTGTGATCGGTTCAAAAGGCAGACAAAAGGTCATGGGGCAGCAGGTATTCTATAGGACACATTAGGAGAACTGTCAGTGCCTAATGGGAACAAAGCATTCTCCGGGAGCATCTTCCCAGCCTATTTCTAGCTTCCATTTGACATGAATTTAAATGAATGCAATAATTTATCCACATTGTTGTTTAAAATAAAGCTGTCATATTTCCAACTTTCTTCCCTGCTCCCCCCAAGCTATCTAAGAGTTTCCCCACTTTGCCTTTCGTTTGTCATTTCTCTGTAGCACTGAGCAGGACCTCATGGGGTCCTGACACTGTATTTTTCAGGGAACCCACACCTCCTGCTGTCTTCCTTTGCTTTCTGAATCTCTTTCTATTTATGATACAAAGTAAAATAAAGCCCATTAAACCGTTTATTTACATGAAATCAGGGCGCTTGTTCAGACACGGCATGTGGTCTGAAGAGGCAGACATTCAAGCACGCATACATTTCTCCTGATTGCGCTGGGACATTTCTTTTCTGGGTATTGGAAAGCTGCAGTGAGCCAAGATGCTCAGAATTCAAAATGAGATCTTCCTCTGAACCCGGTGTTTGGTGTAGACACTGAGGTGTAGGCATGGCCGGGCTTCCAGAGATCCTGAACTTCTGTGCAAAGTTATCTCAGAGTCCCAACATCCCAGCAGCATGTGCTGACTCTTGTTTGTTAAATGGAGGCTGGATGTTCCTTTCACTTGGACACTATCCCAGTATCCATCACCCAGAGCCCAGGGTGTGATCTGTGAGTTGGAAACACAAAGTTCACGGTAAGATCCCCAGAGAAATAAAAGCAATAGCTTCTTCGTCTCTTTGAAAAACCATCCCAAAGGAACAGAAGGGGCAAAAGGTTGATGCTAATACACTGTGACACCGCAGAGAAGTTCACAGGAGGAGGGAGGAGGAGCCTGGGAAAGCTAAGAGGAGAGGTCACAGCTGGCCATGTCTTTGCACAGGACATTCGGGCTGACCCAGAGTCATGATAGAGTGTGGCCCAGGTGACATAGGGCACAGACCTCCTTGCTCTAATGTTGTGAGAAAAGCCATTCTCAACAAATACTTACATCCGACGTTAGAAATAAAATAGATAAATTAAAGGAAAAAAATTAAAAATTCAATTTGTATCCTGTTTGCTTGTTGTCTCTTGGAGGCCTGCTCTTTTCTGAAGGGAAACAGAGAGGAAGAGGGAGTGGACCTCTGGGAGAGGGGAGGTGCTATAGGAAGCTGGAAGGGGTAGAGGGAGAGGAAACTGCTGTAGGGACATATTGTATGAGAGAAAACTCTATTTCCATTAAAAAAAAATTACAAAAAGCCACATTCTCCACACTATCTCAAATTGATAAAATAAATAACAATGAAAAAAAGAGCTCTCATGATTAAAATATCCATTAATCTGCACATGTTTGTTAACAAACTTTGAGATGGTTTTCCTTAAATCCTCCATGTCTGTCTTAACTAGCTCTGTCAGCCCTGTCATCTGAAGTCTAAATCACACTGAGGATTAGGAAAACAAGAAAGCACGCATCTCCCCATATATTTAAAACAGATAACTTCATGATGATAGGTGAAAATTAGCTGAATCTAACTATGAAAGCAACTTCAACATTTTGTTGTCTTATTTTAAACCTAAGCTTATCAGCTGATTGAGTCTATGAGCTTTCTGATATCCATTTGTCTGTCTTCTACCCATGTGTCCCGCAGTATAAAGTGTACTGGGGGGAACAAAGACATCAGATGGGGAACACTATTACTCCCCAAAAGACTTGTAAGAAAAGGGAAAATTCAAAGGACCAGTTATGTAATGAATGACAGCTGGAAACGAGTTCCATGGAGTATCCTGTGAGATAATTGGTGTTAGAATTCCTGGCCACTCCCCCAGCTACATGACAGCACATGCGCAGTTCAATAGCCAAGCAAGGAGACTTGTATTCTACCTAATCCGTGAGCTGCGTGATCACATAATTTGAGAGCAGCACGATCATGCAATCTATGTGCATGCATGATGCAGCTCTGTAAACACTTATGCGCACGTGCAGGGGAATCCGTAAGAAGCAGGACACAGACTCCTCCCCCTCTTCTTCTTCTCCTCCCTCATCTCTCTCTCTCTGCATGTCTTCCACAGGCCTGGTCACGCTCTCTTCTGTCCCTCCCTCCTCCTAATAAAGCTCTGATAGTGGGTTTTGTCGTGCCTCGTGGCCTTTCTCACAGGGTAACAGCGCCGCTTAATGAATAACTCAGCGCTGTATTAAAACCGACAATTGGATCCAAAGCATTGATTCCTTGCATCAGAAGGAATCCATCCATGAACATCCTGAACCAACAGTCGCACTGGCATGCTAGCATACACTGTGTAGGATAAAGACCTTGCCTAGTTGCATAGCTACTATTTACCCACCATTCTATTGGCCTCACGTAGTATTTCCTTGCACTTCTTCCTGATTCCTCCATGTTTGATGGGTCCATCTTGGACCCACCCTGTCAGTCTTCACTTTCTGTGTTCTAAATGTTGCTACTCTCCAGGGCCAGGTTTCTTCAGAACTTCTCTTCCTGCTCCCTGCATCCATGCCTTCACGGACTTGCCCTGTTCAAGGATTTCCATGAGACAGATGAGACATCACACAGGACACAGACCTCTACCAGAAGCTTCCCTGCTGGGCAAACACAGCCAGCCCCCTGCACAGTAATCAACCAAGACACTTGGAGGTAAGCACTGTCCTTCAATTGCTATGCTTTGCCTCTCTTGAGTGATACCAGAAGCATACAACACCTACTTCTTTCTTTCACAGAGTGAAAATACCTGGCAAGCCCAGTCCTCAGGGCAGATTTAGTCAGTTTATCAACTTAGGTCCCCGAGAAACAAGTGGCTTTAGTGGCTCCATTTTGGCTTATGGTTGAGCAATATTGACATACTGTTACATGTCAACATCTTCATGAACCACAGGAAAGCCTTGCCTCAGGCTCTAATGGTTCTAATGTTCTAATGGTACAGTGCACCTCAAGACAGAGGGCAGGAGCTAGCTCTGTGCTCTCTCCCTCCCTCTCTTTCCTCTTTCTATCTCCCTTCTAGCCTCTCTCTTCATCTCCCTTCCAACCTCCCTCTCCCTCCTCTTTCTCCTCATTTGCTGTCTGAATACTCTAAGTCAGTTTTTCAATTTCCCGAGAGCTTTAAAAATGTTTATAAAAATATCATCCATATAAATATATTATATAAAATTCTTTAGTGGCTTTGCATAGTTACAAAGATCTTTTTGGCTTTATTCATCATAAGGAAAGAATCATTACTTGGGAGAAATAAACTTACAAAAGAAATAAAAGACTAGAAAAGTAAAAAAAAAAAAAAACTCATCACCATTGGTCTTTCTCTGCAAGAACACTCATTCCTTTGGAAATTAAGTTTCTCAGGCATGTTTCCTATTCCACCATTCCTAATTATAGCTATAACCCCCAACCAAGAAAAAAAAAAAACCAGAAACAATACCGAGAAACAGTACTGAAATCAGTGTTCCCTCAAACACATTCCCATTACACATTAATCCTTCCAGGATGCTCATTCTCCTGCTGCCTACCAACACCAATCCAGCAAGGCTAAATGCTTTCAAATTGAGATGCTAACTCAAGTTGCTAGAAATAGAGCTTTTTATCAAGAACTAGGAAATTAATTCTGTGTAGTATATTGCCTTTTCAAATAAAAAGACAAAGAAGTTCCTTTCCTGGTGAACAAGAGGAATCAAAAGTACTTTCAAATTTTACCTTCTACAACATGATGAGGTCACCTTACACTTTTTTTCTTTCTGTTGATCCCTGGCCATTCTCTAAAATCAGTATCCACATTTCTTTAGTCATCGCTATGTTAAGAACTGTCTACACAGACATGGAGCCATGGTATCCCTAGCTATCTGGGTCACCTGCATGAGGAGGCTTCCACTCTTTGCCAGTGTTAATCAATTTCTGCAGGAGAGGTGCTGGTGGTTGTCATGCCAGCGCTACAGAAGGCCCAGATCTGTCTAGTCAGAGCTCCAGTTCTGTGACAGCCCCTCTCTCCTAATTGCTTCCCTGCTCAGTTCTGGTCACTCTAGAAAAATGCCTCAGACTTAAACATCAGAACTTCCTTCTTGTATTCTGTAAGCTCCAGCAGGGAAGGCAGACAGGCATGGCACTTGAGTAGTGGTTGAGAGCTTACATCCTAATCTACATGTAAGAGGCAAAGAGAGCTAACTGGGAATGGCATGGGTTTTTGAACCCTCAAAATACACTTGCAGAATGCCCATCTTCCAATAAGGCCACACCTTCTAATCCTTTCCAAACAGTTCAACCAATTGGGGACCAAGTATTCAAATATATGAAGCCTATGTGGGCTATTATCATTCAAACTACCGTAGATCCCTTTCCATACCTGGAAGTTTGAGGTCAAAGGGCTCTTGGTAGTTTCCTTCTATTTTTCCTTTGTTTTGTGACAGGGTCTTACTCCATATCCCAGACGCTTCTGGAACTCACTATGCAAACCAGGCTAGCCACAAACTCATGGCAATATTCCTGCCTCGGTCTCCTGAGTGCTGGATTATAAATGGAAGGTACCCTGCCCGGCTGTGGATCCATAGCCTGAAGGAGTGAAGAGCCTTCCTAACACAATCACCTTGTAAGTTAAGATTTCCACAGACAAGATGTTGGAGACAAGCACCGAGTACACCGTCCTCCCTAAGAGACCTGCCAGGATGACTCAGTGTTATGCTTTGAGATTCCTCTCACTGCACTTTTCAGTAATGAGGGAGTGTTATAAATAGTAACCACAGCAACCTGAGAATGCTGCTGGGTCACTGTCCTACCTGTCCAGGAGTCAGTGGGGAGGGACAGTGACAGAGAGTGATAAGGTGCCAACCGATGGTGTCCCACTGGTGAACCGATGGTGTCCCACTGGTGAACAGATGAAGGAAAATACAACACCAGCACATACCTGCAAGTGGAAGAATTAAGCTTTCACTAAGCACAATTTTGTCCCTAGGAACCCTACTTCTGAATGTACCTTGGAGTCATCTGAATATCCCTAGGTGTGTGTGTGTGTGTGTGTGTGTGTGTGTGCATGTGTGTATCATGCAACACAGATACCAGATCTTTCATCTGTCACATTAAAATTCCTTCTAGAACCTGTGGGTCATGACTCCTTTGGGGATCAAATGAGCCTTTTACAGGAGTCACCTAAGACCAACAGGAAACAAAGATATTTACATGACAACTCATAGCAGTAGCAAAATTACAGTTATAAAGTAGCAATGGAAATACTTTTATGGTGTTAGTGGGGGGTCACTACAAAATGAGGAACTGTATTAAAGGGTCAAAGCATTAGTAAGGTTGAGAACCACTGGTCTAGAATTTCCTGTCATTTCAAAGCAAAAGTGATTCATAAACTCAACTGAACTGGTCCATTTTACTTCTGTGCCTTTGTTGCCAGACAAAAGAATAGATATATTTGTTTATTTATTTTTTGTTGCTTCTTCCCTTTTGTTTATGAAGAGCTCTTAATCTTTTTTCAGAAGAGGAAAAGCCAGTGGGATTTAGAGCTGCTCAATGTTTAGTTGGGAGATTGAGAGAAGATGCTTTGATTGTCAGGGTTTAGGCAATCAGCATTCTGACTTTGGACAAATTAAATCTAAGATGTCTGTTAGACATTGAAACAGAGTCAACCCAGTAAGCATTCCTAACACAGATACGCAGGCTAAAAAAAGAACAGAATCCTCCCAGGTCTACATATTTCCTTGAGACAAACACAGGGAAAATGTCGGAGGAGGTCCCATGAGGAAGAGAGTACCAAATGAGGTCGAGGAGCTCCTGTATTGCAAGTGTGAGAGAAGACTGGAACTCTTCCTGGGAAGACACAGAACCATTACTGGGGATAAAAAGAACCAGTCCACAGGGGAATGGAAGGTACAGGGCCTGAAACCCACAGTGATAACCTCTAAGAGGCAGGGATGGGCAGGTGCAGCTCTAACTGGATATCAGCAGCCTAAGGAAATGATGCTCTAGAGAACAACAGTCAACCACATATGGAACCAAACTGCCTTCAACTCACTGAAGAACCAGTCAGAGCAGCCTGGACTTGGCCAACACAGCCAACTTTCCATTTCATTGCTTTGACTCATGATTCAGGAATGTTCAAAGAAACCCTCTGGCTAGCCCTCCAGCACCCTGCCTGATTGGCTGTGGTCAGAGCATATTCTGGTGTCCTTATGTCTCTGGGAAATAGTCTATCTTTTCCAT
The DNA here is from genome assembly GCF_004664715.2 of Peromyscus leucopus. Lineage (NCBI taxonomy): Eukaryota > Metazoa > Chordata > Mammalia > Rodentia > Cricetidae > Peromyscus > Peromyscus leucopus. The sequence continues at coordinate 5,456,746 of NC_051077.1, read as the reverse complement.
CTGCCCATGAGTCTCTGTTAAAGGAGACTAAAGGAAGCCTAGTCACTCTGAAACAATAGCCTGTTGGTTCTGATTGGATAGGCATGTTAGCTTTTAAACTTCCTGGGGGTCCCATGACTTCCTATGACTCTTCTGTGGATTATTCTCTGCTACTTGGATCAGAGCCAACTCTCAGCTGCTCCCTTGTTACTCTACCCCTCAGTTATGGAACATCAGTTACTGCTTTGGGTCTTGGTCTCTGTGGTCTGTTGTCCTTCTTTATGAATGCTACCAGGAAGGAGCTCATGTAGGAAGAAAAGATAAGAGGCCAGAAGACACTGCATACCTGGGTCAAGGAGACAGATGAGCTGGCAGAGACCTAGGGAGAAGATTCTTTGAGACTGAGCATGTGGGGACTGTCACTATCCTGGGTACTCATGACTGTACTGTAGTAATCTCTGGGATTTCTCTGCCCAACCCACCTCCAGCACACAGGCACAGCAGGGAGCAGTGTTGCATGTAACCACTTCCCACTGAGAACAGTGGCAGGACACACACTTCTAGCATCAACAGAGTAGCTGCAAGTACAGGCCTTTAAGGTATTTCTCTGCAAAGCCTCTGAGACAGCCTTGCTTTGAAACTGCTGGGAGGAAGAGGTAAGGGTCCTGCAGGAAAATTCACCAGAAGTAGAAAGAGAACCAGGCAGGATCTCTCACCCTGCTACCCTGCTCTGGTTGTCAACTTGGGGGCTGGCTGCAGGCCTGGCATACAGGAGCTGTTTAGTGTGCATTAGAAGGAAGAAATATCTCCACAGACCATTCTAGAAGACTCCATAGAAGCTAGATCATGAGTAGGTTAAAAAAAATCACTTCATTTCTGATGACAAGGTTAGCTTTGTCTACCTGGAAAAGAGCAGAAAGGACACCACAGGAGGGGCTCCATGTTGCCGGCTTCCTAGCAAATTGTCCTCAACATTTCTCAGTTGGCCTTTTGTTTCCATTGTTCCTGAATGTTGCAGGGCAGAGGTCACTTTGCCATGACCTCCCCCATGCAACATTTTTATTCCACTTCCTTTTTGCCTTTGTCTCACTCTGGTATTTTATACCGCTGTAACCTAATACCCGAGAGTGGGCCATTCACTACAGATAGACATGTCTCTTACAATGCCTAGGAAGTCCAAGGGACACCTTGTGAGGAGAGATCTGCAATGCACCATCACCTGCTAGGGCATGGGGGGAGATACAAAGAGAGACAGAGAGGGAGAGGGGGAAAGAAAGAGAAGGGGAGGAAGAGAGAAGGAAGAGTGGAAGAGAAGAAACAAGAGAGGAGACAGAAAGGGAGGGAGAGAGGGGAGAGTGTAGCAACATTTCATAAGAAGCTCCCTTACAAGAGGCACAGTCCTCTTGGAGCAACATTCTGTTGTTATTGTTTTGTTTGCTTGTTTTTGAGACAGGGTTTCTCTGTGTAGCCCTGGCTGTCCTGGAACTCACTGTATAGACCAGGCTGGCCCTGAACTCACAGAGATCCACCTACCTCTGCCTCCTAAGTGTTGGGATTAAAGGTGTGTGCCACCAGTGACTGGCTTAGAGCACCACTCATAGCCCCAATCACTTCTCAAAGCACCTAACAATGTGGCAGTGGAAATTAAGAGGCTTTAAAGTCTGGGAACACCCCAGCAGCCTCAGAGGCAGCTTTGTATACTGGTTATGACCACCACAGCTGTACAGTCCAGGTACAATGACACATGTCAAAGCCACGCCTGACACCCACAACCTGAAAGCAGGAGGCCAGGTGGGAGTTAGGAGCACTTTGGTAGAATACCTTCACAGTAGGGAAACCCACTAGAAAAATGCCTTTGCACCTCAATATAGCACAAAAATAGATATACCCAAAGAAATTCCTAGTTACTATAGCAACAAGAGATTTTTCCCACTATTTATAGATCATGCATATTAGAGATGAGTACACATGCTATATTTCTATTTTTATATATTTAAATTAAAACATTTGCCAAACAAAACTTGCTTCTTCCCTACTTCCGTCATGCATGAGGAATGAAATGACTTTTAAAAGTCAGGATTAAATGAGGCTCTAAATTATCAACATGGAAATCTAAGGATGGGAATATATTTCAGACATTTGATTTTCACTGCACATCTTAACCTTAACCAGTGCTGTCCATGGGCTTACCTGCATTTCATTCCAAATGGGTGAATATTGGATGGAAAGTCAATGCTCTAAGTTGGACACCCATCCCACCCCAGGTCTCTCTTATCAAGTTGCAGTCACCAGTCACCAAGGGTCATGAGCTCACATCTCCATGTGCCTGATAAAAATAAGTTTCTACTAATGGACCACAATTTGGCAGCAAACAGAAGTATCAGAACATTTGGTGATGAGCTCCAAAGTGGAAGGTGAGATTAAGGCCAGGAGATCTGGGTTTTAATCCAGGCTTTGATTCTGAGGGTTGAGCTCATGTGGGTTCATTTCCTCAGCTGTAAAGTTGGACTAAATAACTGCATAGAACTCAAAATACTGGGAAGTAAATTGAGATTATGTGCAAATGTCTGTATCCATTACAGCATGCTACAATCACTCAGGAATAGTTATTGATGATTGTATTATTTTAACATTAAAAGATTATAGGGCCTCTCTAAAAAAATGAATACTTTAATACTAATCATGAATTCTCAGGTGAACGCAACACATATCTCTACATTGCTAATTTTACCACAAGTTGGAGAAACAACACGGGTAAAAAAATTTAAGATGAGGAAATACTGAGCAGAGTTAAGCTTCCCTGGAGCTGAGAACATGCATATCCAAGATGCTGTACCAGGATTTAACAGATCAAGGGGAACAAACCCCTCAGCAGTATTAAAGGACCCAAATGGTGCTGGACAAGACAAGAGAAGGGCCAAGTCATCCTAAAGCCAGGTATCTGTGTCACCCGCCATGAGCCACACATTCACAGTTGCCTTTTTATCCTTTCAAACACAAAAGTGAACATTATCTTTGTGCCCCTGAGGAGGCAGAAAGATCCAAACAGGACAATAATGTATATGCATCCCAAGGTAGTTAATGAGTGCTGTATCAAGAGGGAAGGCCCATGGAGAGACATTACATTCACTGCTGAGCAGCACTACAAGGAAGTGGCATTCGAGCTGAACAATAGGAGTGGGAGGAACTTCTAAGGGTAGAAATGGCATTAGGAAGTAAAGAGAAGATGCCCTGATCAAGCCCACTGTCCTTATCTAGGGATGTAGCAATCACAGTTGTTGGGGAGCGAGGGCCAGGATTGAATAGTACAGCAAAATAAACCTTTAAAATTTTGCATAAGGTATGTATCACTGATTCACACACTCATCCATGAGCTTTTTGTTGTTGGTGGTGGTGTTTGGTTTTCTTTTTTCTTTTTTATTTATTTATTTGAGATTAAGAAACTTTGACTTAGTCTGGATTTGATATGTCTCTATGCCCCAGGGTGGCCTCAAACTTACGATTGCTCCTGCCTCAGATCCCTGAGTGCTGGTCTTACAAGCTGGTGCTATGACACTTGACTTTAAATTTGTTCTCTATGTGTCATTTTAAATTTGTTAACATACAAGCAAGAGTTCAAAAGGGAGATAGCAAAGCTATTTTGATAAACATATACCTTGCTGACTGTTCTTGCATTTCCCTATCAGTAATATGCTGGGATTTGAGCAGGATTTCACACTGTCGCAATATAAAGCCAGACAAGGAATCTCAAAGTCACGTGATCTTGAGGGTAACAAGTGCATGCCTGTTTTACAATCTGGCACTCTGCCAAGTGACTACACCACATCCAAGATCAGATCTTCCCTATTTTGGTTTATAATTGAGGCACAGTTTTGACCCAAAGTAAGCCACTTAGGAAATAAAATGTTAACTCTGTCTGTGTCCTAGTTAGCTTCAGCTGTCTGCCTGACACATCTGGGATGAGAGGACCTCAGTTAAAGAACTGGCTCCTCAGACTAGGCTGAGAGGCATTTCCTTAACTGCTAACTGATGGAGGCCAGTCCAGCCCACTGTGGGCAATGGCACTCATAAACAGGTGGTTCTGGATTGCATTTTAAAAGCAGGCAGAATAAGCAATGGGGAAAAAACCCAGTGAGCAGTGATGGGTGATGGTGCTCTGAATGCTGTGAATGTGTTGCTCCCATTGGTTGATAAATAAAATGTTGATTGTCCAGTAGCCAGGCAGGAAGTATATTATAGGGGGGATAAGCAGAGAGAAGAATCCTGGGAATAGGAAGGCTGAGTCAGGAGTTGCCAACCGGACACAGAGGAAGCAAGATGTGAAGGCAGAACTAAGAAAAGGTACCAAGCCATGTGGCTAAACATAAATAAGAATTATGGGTTAATTTAAGTGTAAGAGCTAGTCAGTGGTAGGCCTGAGCTAATGGCCAAGCAGTTTTAATTAATTTAAGCTTCTGAGTGATTATTTTATAAGCGGCTGCAGGGTCTGTGGGGCTGGGCAGGACCAGAGAAAACCTCAGCTACAGAGCAACATTCCTCCATGGTTTCTGCCTCAGTGCCTGCCTCCACGTTCCTGGCTTGAGTTCCTGCCTGGGCTTCCCTCCATTAAAAAATCGTAAAGTACTGTAAGATGGAATAAGCCCTCTTGTGCCCAAGTTGGTTTTGGTCAGTGTTTTATCACAGCAATAGAGAAGCAAACTCGGACAGTGAGTTCCTCTGTCCTCATCAAGCTCCTGCCAGTTACAATGTATGTGTTTTTACAAGGTGTAGAAGAAGTTTATTGGTGCCTTCCCTGCACCGCCCAGTTCATACTCTTCACCCACAGATCATTCTGGGAAGAGCTGAGTGAACTTCGGTGAGTCCCACCGTGTCATAATCTAAACATGGAGAAAAGGAGTTTAGAATGAGCCCTTTATGCCTTAAGAATGCCTGTTCTTTGACATCTTTTAAAGCATACTCTTCTACTTGCTGTTTGCCGTTGCTTTTAGATGCATAAGAGCAACCTTGAACAATCAGTCACCTGCAATCAGAGAAACCTTGTCAGTTCTCGACATTATCTAAATGAATATTCTCTGGAAATCAATCTCAAAAGAATGTGAATTTTACCAGATAGGACAAGTATTATTGAAAAGTCTCTACTTAGGCAAGAAAAAAAAAGGATTTAGATAAAGTATAAATGTCATCCTGAATGTTTTCATGGTATTAGAAACATCACATTCAAGATTAAAGAAAAAGAGTGTGGGGGGGGGGGATCCAGCCTTGCAGGATGTCTCAAAAAGTCATAAGCATTTAGGAACAAAACATGCCACAAATTATAGACAGCTATAACCACTACAAAGCTGCCTGTGGGTTGCTATTCATTGATACTGAAGTTAAGCCTGACAGTGTCTAACCTATATGAATTGCTTCCACAAATATGAATAGAAGAACTATACTCAGTGAATATTATTTATGTCAGATAATGGTTATAAATTATATATTATGAAATGTGATAAATTTATGAAAACCATATGCATATGTTATTCTGTAATATATACACTTAAAATCCTTTATTTGCTTTTATTTGGAAAAAGGTCAGAAAAAAAAAAAACCAGGTGTGGCAATCCACGCTTATCAGTCTGGAACTTGGAAGTCTGAGGCAAAGAGATCTAGAATTCAAGGCCAGACTGGAGAACATACTAAGACCCTGACTCAAAACCACAGAACAAAGCAAAAAGTAAAGAATAAAAAGCTTCATGGACATGGGGGTAACATGATCTGGGAGACAGCTGAATTTAGTGCTTTTCTCTTGGTCATTCACTGAAAGGGGGACCAAGAGAGACTCTATATGATGAGAAAGGCCGTGTGCCCACACCCCAGTGCAGGCACCACAGATGTGAGTGAAGCAGCCATGGGAATACTGCTGGCTCACCAGTGCACAGATGGAAAGATCCACCTCACAGCACAAGGAGCTCCAGCCCTCTTGTGCCCACAGAGCTGCGTCCAGCACTCTGCTGGGTGACGCCTGCATTCCCCAGAGGCAAAACTAACTATGATGACAGGGAAATAGCTATGGCTTCCTAACACCTTGTTTTGAGGGGTTCTAAAGTAGATGAGTAGACTATTATTCCACAAAAGGGAGTATTTACACATCTCACCATTCCCTACAAGTGTCCGTTTTTCAGCAGTGATTATTTTTTTTTTACAAATTATCATTCCATCTTTTCTCCTCTTTAAAATAATTTGTGAAGATGTGAAGATAGAATACCAAGTAATGGACATCATTATGGTTTTGTGCATGCACACTAATACGCTTCATACACTTTCTTTTTATTCAGCCCTTCCCCCACTGCTGTTCCATTCTCTTCGCCCTAATGGTCCCTGTAGTGCATTGAGCAACAATGTATCCATGGGCATTTGAGTCCTTGGCCTGCACCTGATAGTACTGTGTAGGGACGTTTAGGACCCCAGCCTTGCTGTAGGAAGTGTGTCACTGGGGATGGACTCTGAGAGTTTAAGGATTTCTAGTGCACTCTTACCACTTAGTGTTTATGGTAGAGGATAAGAGCTCTTACCTTCCTGCTCTAGTCATCATGCCTGCCACCTGCTGCCATGCCTCCCAGTTGTGACGGGCTTTTATCCCGCTGGAACTGTAAGCCCCAAATAAACCTTTCCTTTTTTAAGTTGAGTTGCTCATGGTATTTTATTAAAGCAATATAGAAGTAACTAATAAAGCCCCCCTCTTTGCTCAAAATAGATCCACCTACTGTTTCCATGTCATTTGCATCCCTTTACCCTCTTACTGATCTTCCTTCCTTCAAGATCTCTTCCTCTCCTCTCATGGAGCCTCTGGTCTCCCCTGTGGGGTGCATATACATATATAAATTTACATCTAAATTCCAAATGTGAAAGGAAAAATTCTATTTGCCTTTCTGAGCCTGGTTTATTGGGAATATTACAACAAATTACAAAGGATCATTAAAGCACAAAATCCAAGGATCATTTAGGAATACTTTGAAAAGTCATATTGGAAACATCAGAAAATATAGAAGAAATGAATAAATTCCTGGATATATATGACTTACCTAAATTAAATCAATGAGACATAAATCTATACCAAGCAATGAGATCAATGCAGGATTAAAAAAAAATCTCCCCAAAGGAAATAAAATCTGAGGTTGAATAGACATCCTGCCAGACTCTACCTTTAAGGAAGTGCTAAGAGAAATAATTCTCAAGCTGTTCAACGTAGTAGAAAGGGAAGGAACATCACCAAGCTCAATCTAGGGACCCAACATTTCCCTAATACAGAAAGAACACAAGAACATATGGAGGATAGAGAAAGGGAGAGAGAGAGAGAGAGAGAGAGAGAGAGAGAGAGAGAGAGAGAGAGAGAGAGAGAGAGAGAGCACTTTAGATCAGTTTCCTGATGGATACAGACACAAATTTTCTTCACAATATACTCTCAAATCTAATTTAAGAACACATGTATAAGATGATACCCCATGACCACGTTGACGTGAGCCGGTGGGGAGGAGGTAAGAGTGCTGTAGCAAACACAAATCAGTAAACAAAACACAATCCACAAACAGGCTTAAGGTTAAAAATTCTCATAATTCTCTTAATAGAAACAGAATGGGGCTTTGCAAAGCTCAACCCCCTTCTTGATAAAAGCTCTAAAGAAACTAGGAATGGAAGAAACGTATTGCAATACATAAAAACATATAACCAACATTATACTAAACATGGAAAAACAGATTTCCACCCAAATCCTGAGTGAGGTGAAGGTACCCTTTCTCTCTGCTCTTACTCAATAGAGTGTTCAGCGTGTTCAGTCTTAGCAAGAGACAAGAGAAAGACATACAAAGGATTTTTTTAAAAAAAGTCAGAAAAGAATCAAATTATCCCTACTTGCAGATGACATGACTCTCTGCTTCAAAGACTTTAAAAACTCCACCAGGAAACTCTTAAACCTGATAAATGCTCTCAGAAAACTAGCAGGATAGGAAGCCAACATGAAGAAAGCAGGCGCCTTTCTGTATATCAATAACAAACTTCCAAAAATAAATCAGTAAAGAATCATGTTTACAACAGCTTCAAATAAATAGATAGATAGATGATAGATGATAGATAGATAGATAGATAGATAGATAGATAGATAGATAGATAGATAAATGGATAAATAAATAAATGACTTAGAACAAATCTCACCAAGGAGGCAAAAAACATCTATGGTGAAACTTTAAGACACTGAAGACAGAAATAGAAGACAGTAGAGATAATTCCTATGCTCATGGATTGGCAGTTAATACTGTGAAAACAGCCATGCCACCAAAAGCAATCTATAAATTAAAGGCAGTACTCACCAAAATTCCAACTGCCCCCTAACAGAACCAGGAAAAGACTCTGAGTAACCAAAGCAAGCCTGAGCAGAAAGAGTAATGTTGTAGGCATCATCATTCACAATCCCAACAATACTGCAGAGCCATAGTGACAAATACTGCATGGTATAGACCAATGGAATAGAACAGAGGACCCCGATAGACACCCACAGCAGCAAGCATTCGGTTTTTCATAAAGCTGCCAACAACATACATCAGAAAGAAGATGTCCTTTTCAATAAGTGTGCGAAGGAAACTGGGTGGCCCCACACAGAGGGATAAAACTAGATTCATGTCACTTATCTTGCACAAGGTCAATTCCAAGTAGATCAAACCCCTTAATAACGGCACCTGGAACTGTGAAACTACTGGAAGAAAACACAGAGGAACACTTGGAAATATTGGCATAGGAAAGGGCTTTCTGAGGACTCACACAGCCCAGGAATCTAACTCAAGAACTGGCAAGTGACATTGCTTGAAATTAACAAGCTTGTGCACTGCGGTGGAAATAATCACCAGCATAAAGAAACCTTTTTGTATTTTTTATTATTTTTTGTATTTTGTATTCTGTATTATTTATCTGTGCTTCTCTCTGTTGTATGGCAATCAAACCTTGGTATAAAGTTGAATGTTAAAGACCCACAAACGTCTTGATAGGAGATTAACAGAATTTAGTAGCAGGGAAAAGTGACCAAACTGTCCAGGACCCTAATCAAATAGAGAAGCAACCCCACAAAAGGTACTTCTGCTCATAATCACCTGGGCTGTGTATCTTCAGCCTGCTTCATGATTTTTTTTTTGATTGTACAAGTCCTTATTAAGAATTTAACTCTTTTATTTTTTTTCTCTGAACTTCCTCTTTCCACTTTCCAGTGGGTAATGTCTGTAGGCCACTTTTCTTTCCATGTTCGCTGACATTTTATTAAACACATGAAGTAGACGGTGCTCTGAGCAGGATAGGCAGCCACAGCAAATAGCTCTTGTTTGTTCTGGGGTTTTCTTTCAGGGGAGAAGGCTGTTTTTTTCGTTTTGGGTTGTTTCTTTCTTCATAGTTTTTGCGGACTATCTGCCACTTAGGAGCAGCTGTTTATTTTAATAAGGCCCCAAATTTAGGAATCCTTTATCAGTGTACATTTCCTTGTTCTGGCAATTCTAGTTTCCTGTAATCAAATATCTTTAAGATTAGACATTTGACATAAGCATAGATAATAGGTTAGTTAGCAGGTCTGTTTACAGTAAACTGAATGATTATAATTTAAAGAAGTTTCAAAAAATCTTTTATCAAAACTGAGGCTTTTAACAAGAAAACAGCCTCACCCTTTCTGTGTAGCAAGCTCGCCATCTACTGACAGGATCGCTTCTTCTTCTTCTTTTTTTTAATGCAAAAGGAAGTTTTAAACGTGAATACAGCTACATGTAAATACTGATATTAATATTTAAAGACATAACCATTTAATAGGTAGCTTTTAGTAAAAAAAAAAAAAGCCTTAGGCTAAGCCCTGGGGGAGACAGAGAGGAGACTGATATCGTAGAGAGATTCAAAATAATTGCTGTTTGGTAGGACACAGAGAAAGCTCACACGACTTACTTAGCAAAATTAGGAAGCATCCTGAACTGGAGAAGCACAAGGAGCCTGGCAAGAAGCCCTCCCCACCATCAAAGCCTTGCAGAGGGGCTGCCTCCTCCATGCTTCCCACCCTGCTTCTTTTGCTGCCCCCCAAGCAGACACGGCACACCCAGAGAAATGTGTGTGATGTTGTAGATAACTGTTTAGCTCACCATTTTGGAAGAGGTGCTAAACAGCATGAGATGGACTTAATTCTCGTGTCAAAACTGTAAATCAGAGTTTATAGTTATAGCTTACCATGGTTGCAGATGGCTATGCCCCAAGAGCAAGGCTCCTGGCTTTGTCTGCTGCAAGGGCCACAGCAGCTACTGCTGCAGATGAAGGAAAATATTCTAGTCTGATCCCTACCTCCGAGTGCATGTTACAGGTGGTAAAACGCACAGGTAAATGAAAACAAGACAGTTACTTATCAATGCCTAACATATTGCTTACTTAAAACTCGAACATGCATCATAAAAATGATTATCCTAACTAAACAGACCACAAGAAGAATACTGTCGTCCACACCCTATTTACCTGCAAAGCTTAACTCTATGAATATTAAAGCCATGTCCAAGGCTAGGGAAGCCAGGACCCTGTGTGGGTTTCCTCAGCCGCTGCTCCCACAGACTCACAGACTGTTCAGTTCAGTGGCCTGTATTGTGGGTGCCTGGAGGGCGTGGTTTTATTTAGTAACATGGTTTATGTCGGCGAACTGAACCAACAATGTTATAAACTAAAGTTTAAAATGCCTGTGGAATTCATCACAGGATATGTGAACACTGGGACAATTGAAAGGAGACCTTGTTTTCCCAAAGTAAAAACTAAAGATCCCCCGAGTATGCAGGCACATTAAGATTCTAGTCTCTTGGGGAGATAGAAGGCATTTCATTTTAGAATAAAGTTCTAAATTTGCTGGTGTCAATTTAAAGGGGGAAATGTGATTTTTTTTTCCCTTTGAGAGTTACTACATTTAAGTTGCAAATCTTGTTTATGATGTTTTGAAAACTCATCTTATTTGTAACTAAGATTGTTTGGAAGGAAGAATATTACTACAAAAGACAAACAGTATAAATCTCAAACAAGGATTTAGCTTTCATCAAAGGAAGCTGTTACTCCATACCTTTGGTTTTTTCCAGTGAACTGTTTGTATACGTTCCTCTCAACCATTAACCTACTGGGACATAGATAAAAAGGCCCTCTCTTCCTGCAGTTTGTAGACAGTGAGCCCACAGTTGGGAACAGAGGCATTCATGCCTGATGTGGGAGTTGCTATTTTTTCCTTGGCTGTAAATACAGACTCGAGATATTTTGAGTAAGCAGTCTTATTTTATACAGATTACACACACACACATACACACACACACACACACACACACACACACACACACACACACAAGTCCTGGAGGTGTTTGGAAATCTAGCTGTACCAAAAACTTCATGAGTGACCCCCAGTAATGTACCAAGCCTCTCAGTGTTAGAGAACCACTTCCTTCAGAAGGTAAACACCAAATTCATCTGCCCAGTGACATAAAGGCAAGTGTTGAGTGTTCAGTATACAGTAAAAGTGCTTATTATTGCTGCCAATATCAGCACCACCATCACGGCAACTGCTACCTTCACCACCACCACCATTATTAGGACCACCATCACCACAACTGTTACCATCATTACCATCCTCATCACCACAATCATCACCACCATCATTACCATCATCACCACTGTTATCATCCTCATCACCACAATCATCACCACCATCATCAGCATCACCACCAGTATATTATTCTCACCACCACAATCGTGACCATCATCACCGTCATCACCATCATCATCATCACCACCATCTTTAGCATCACTCTCACCATCAATCAATCTCACCATCATTATCATAAACAGCTTTCTGGTTTGTTTCCATGAAAGTCTGTTTTATGAAGGCAGAAATCTTCAAGAAGTCTACCTTTTTGAACCAGCCACCTCCCACAGGCCACACCTTCTAAAAACCCATTTAGGAGCTAGGTTTCCACATCTGCATTTGAGAAGATGCAATCATAGCAGAGCTGGGTCAAGAATTCCCGAGAGGTGTTGTCCAGAAAATGCATGAAGTTGTTTTTCTTTAATCTCCTTTTAAGCATTAATTTATAAAAAAAAAAAATCATCGTATCTTTGAATAGAAAGTAAAAAGTGTAATAACGTTAATGAATCTATGCGTGTCAGAACCTTGGACTGAGAAAATCAGATGCAAACTTGGCCCAGCTCTCCCACAGATGATTCTGGTGCAGTGGTTTGCAGTAAACTAACCTTTTTTTTGTGCCTTAATTCTCACATGTCTGGATTTATTCTCAAATAAAAGGCATTGTTATTAGAACATTTAATTTTGAAGATTTATGCATTACTCTAAAACAATTCATATTCCATTTTCTAATGACAAAAAGTGAAATTCCACTCTTAAAATGTTGATGCTCTGAACATTTTTCCATCCTGTTGTTTTCTTATCTATTTACATGGCCACACCCACTAGCAGTGCCCACCTCCTCATGCCTGATATTTACATGGCCACACCCACTAGCAGTGCCCACCTCCTCATGCCTAAGTATTTACATGGCCACACCCACTAGCAGTGCCCACCTCCTCATGCCTAAGTATTTACATGGCCACACCCACTAGCAGTGCCCACCTCCTCATGCCTGATATTTACATGGCCACACCCACTAGTTGCCAGTGCCTGTGAGGCAGCAGCACATTGCCAGTCTGCTTGTGTTGACCTTACAGTGTCAATCTCACATTTAATTTACTGAGTGAGTCAATGTCAGGAGCCCTCAGTACTTTCTGCAGCCTTCAGTTTTTGCCCTGTTTGCTTTTACTTTTCTTCAGAAATACCAGTTTCTTTCCAGAGTTTCTAGAGAGTAAAGCACATCAGAAAGTGAATGGATCCCCAGTGTAGAGGTTAGAATTAATGAGACCCCCTCACTATGAGCAGTAATGGTCCGGTGGTACAGGAGCATGGGTTCCATGGGGCCACTAGTGCCTGCAGATTCCCATGCTGTATGAGGACACCACTTCTTAGAGCAGTGGTTCTCAACCTTCCTAAGGCTGCGACCCTTTAATACAGTTCCTCATGTTGTAGTGACTCCCAACCACAAAATGATTGCGTTGCCACTTCATAGTTGTAATTTTGCTACTATTATGAATGGTAATATAAACATTCAGGACATCTGATGTGCGATCCCTGTGGGGTTGAAAGCCCAGAGGTTGAGAACCACTATCACAGAGTCTGTTTTCTTCATGGTCATTTTATCTTATGCTGAAATCATATTGTTAGATTTCATTTAAAATGCTTATAAATAATACATTATTGAAGCTTATCCCCTCCTCTCCATCTCCTCTTCTTTTTTCCTCCCTCCCTCTCTTTCTCTCCTCCCCTCTCTATCTTTCCTTTTCTTTCTCTAATACCACCCCCTTTCACTGTTTTGTAAATCTATACCATAAAGTTGTCTTCCTCACAGATAAAATTATTCTCTTCTTAGAAATGGCAGGGTTCTGTGGACACTGACAACCTGCCTGCCTCACCTGTTCTCAGTCCAGCAGCCAAATTCCAATGTCACTTCTTCCAGGTACCCTACAAACCTTGGACAACCGGCCAGAGACTCACATCTGACCTAGGTATGAAAGGATGAACCTAATGAAATAGCAAATAGCATTGCCTGAGAGTCAAACTTCTTCCACGTCACACATCCCTCCCAGAGCACCCATCCAGAGACAGCCCAGAAAACCTTCCCAGCAAACACTCTCACGTCACCCGTTCCTCTGGAGACATTGCTCCTTAGAGGCACGGGGCTCCTCTCAAGCAGCCAGCTAAGAGAATCCCTCCTGGGAGCTGCCCACCACCTTCCCACCAGCTCTCTGTGGGTCTGGTGATGATGAAGATTATAGTGATGACATCCTCAACAGTGGGGATATCTAAGTGCTTGTGGGAGATTTCTTACATTATGAATTCAGTCTTTCTTAGGATACATTTGGGTGTGTGTCTTCCATTTTTGAATGACTCCTTTCACTCTTGTGATGGTATTTTTGATCAAGGAAATTATAAATTTCATGCTATCCAGTCAGTCTCTCACTCTGGGATTGGCACTGCCCACTGGTGACTAAAGTAACAGGCATGGCTGCCCTGTTATGAGCACACAGAACAAGTTGAAGAATCATAGACCAGCCACAGCCTGACTCCATCCCAAGTGACTGGGGAATGGACAATACTGTTGGAGGGTCAGTTGGTGCCTGGCAAAGGCAGAGCTAACTGGAGCCTGTCTGAAGGCTGAGAAATGAGCTCACTGTTCCCTCACCCATGCTGGGTTCACCTTGAACCTACCCTGTCAGTTTCCTTTCTCCATGCTCTAAATGTTGCTACCATCCAAGGTCAGGTTTCTTCATGACTCTTCTTCCTACATTCATGTCTTCAAAGACCTGACCCTGTTCCAGACATTTCCATGGCACATATTGGTGATGACCCTGGACCCAGACCTCTGTCAGGGACTTCCCTACTGTGCAAACAGGGCCAGCCCCCTGCATAGTAATCCACTTAGGAACTGTGAGATGAGCATCATTCCTCTGTCCTGCCTTGCTGGTTTAGGTGACACTCAGAAGCACAGTGCATTAGCTGCTGTACTTACAGCATAGTGCTATCGTTGTGAGCACACTGGACTTTTTATTCAAAAGTCACACTTTAAGCACATGCTGAATAGTCCATTGAACACAGATTTTATAGATGGAATTTCCAGAAACTAAATGCACAATGAGAACACAACAGAGATTAGGATCATGAAGGGATATCAAGGAAACTGAAATGAAATTGTCCTGTCATTGAAATATGTCTTCTGGCTAAAAATCATTACCTTGGTCTCCCAAATTATGACAATGGTATGGGTGTGGTACAAAAGTTATACTGAAATTTTTTGTGGAAGTGCATCCTCTAACACTGTGAAGAGGCAAGAAGCCAAGCCCACTTTATTCTGGCAGTATTGACAGGTGCATAGATGAAGAGATGCCTCGGTCTGTAGAGTAAGGACCTGACTCTGCTGATTTGAACATCAGTGCTGTTCTGAACATTAAAAAAAAGGACAAGAAAATTCATTCCACAGTTAAACACACTTTCTTTTATTTATACAACAGCTGGGATACTTAAATAACCAAACACCCATTGGGGGCTGCATAGATAAAGAAAATGGGGGGTGTGTGTGTGTATGTGTGTGTGACAGAGAGAGAGAGACAGAGAGAGAGAGATACAGAGACAGAGAGAGACAGAGACAAAGACACAGAGGCAGAGAGAGACAGAGACAGACAGACAGACACAGAGAGACAGAGGGGGGTGCTGGGTGTTTATATAGGTGTGTTTTTGGGTTTATCACTTAGTCTTTAAAGGAAGTTGTGTCCTTTGCCACAGTGTAAAGTATGTTAACTGAATCAAGCTAGACACAGAAAAGTTCCCCATGGTCTAACTAAATTGAAGATTAAGACTCTGGAAACCAAAATCAACCCAAATATGAAACTTTCTGATGTCATTAATAGAAAATTCCATACCATGAAACTGTTTCATGTATAAATATTTTAAGATCATACAAATGGCCTTTGCACCATGTGCAAGGTGTCTGTAAGATTCAAATGGATGATGTGCTGGAGCTGTGGGATATCCCCCAAATAACCTCATTCTGAATATGCAAATAGTCCATCTCCCAAGTACCCCTCATGGGCTCGGGGTCGGCTAGAAGCCTGTTTCACAGGTGACAAAGGACAGGATCTGGGGCTCCTGTTGTCAATGTAACAGGGTCTGGAGTTCTGCAGGTCATTTAGCCCTTGTCCATGCCTATCAGGGATTGCATTGATTAGGCTGAGGTGGGAAAACTCACACTAAAACTAGGCAGGTAGCTCCATTCCCTTGTTTTGGGTCCTGGGTTGCATTAAAGAAAGGAGAAAGTCACCCAAGCAGCCATTCATTGATCTCTTCCTCCTGACTGTGCACATAATGTGGCCCGTTGTAGACTCCAATCTCTAGAACTTCTCCATGATGGACTATATACTCAACCAAAAAGGAGACCAAATTCTTTCTCCTTTAAGTGGTTTTTGTCAGAGCACTTTACCATGGCAACCGGAAAAGTGACTAAACCACACAGGGCACATTGCGTGCCCTGCTAACCAAGACAATGAATGCCCTTAGTCAATTCTGAATTGGAAACTGTGTCCACCCAAATTCCGTGCTCTGAGCCCCTGTGTTGGAATATGCATCTATTTAGGTACCCACATGTGGTTGGGTGCCCATCTATATTGTAGTACCTATCTATGTTGGAGCATCCATCTCAGTTGTCTTCTTGAACATAGGAGTGAAATGTAAAGATTCCATTTTCATTCTGCTTGGATGGTGACAGAGCACAGGGGAGGTACCAATGTCTGACATCGGGATGGCCCATGATTCTACTCTGCCCTTCTGAGAGTGTTAATCACCTTCATAGTGGGTCCTCATCTGGGAGAATGGGAGATACCTTGAGGGTTTGCTTTGGACCCATGTACAAGACCTCACAAGTATGAAACAGTTCAGTTAAATAAAATGAACATCCTTGTTGGAAGGATTCTGGGCTTTGGATACAAATCTTCTTCTACTGAGGACCCGGTGACAAATAATTCCTGCTGAATGACACTTGGCTTTGAATTACACCATCTAGTTCTAGCAAATAAGGAAAAGGTTGATATATCTGACCATAAATCTAAGCAATAGCATATGTTTTACTTATGTAGCGAGAAAATATGTTCAAGAAAACAGCAGGACCTTCTCCAAGCCAATGAGTGACTCCGATAGGATCATAATCATTCAACCTCTCAGGGGATTTTCTTAGTAAGTGCAGAGTCCCTCTGGTCATCAGTTATGGGAAACACTTTTTGAAATTGAAGCTAATTATTGAAATTATATGAAAAACTATGAATGAGATAGTATGTTTTTGTGTGTTTGAATGATACTACTTTATTAGAATTTATTGAAAGTGATTTTTATGTAATCTCTCTTGTTAACACTTCAAGGGTGGAGTTATTTAGTATGTTGAATTTCATGTTTATGTTATCTTGTACCATAATGGTCAGATCATGACTAAGTCTATTTATCTAAAATCCAGCCTATAGCAGGGGTACCTAAAACCTTAGCATTGAGAGGCTGAGGCAGGAGGATTGCAAGGTTGACAGCCTCAGCTACACTGGGAGAGTTTCTCAAAAAACAATAAGAAAAAAATCTAACACAATTTCTATTTTTTACTCTTCCAAGATTACTTTTTTAAAATTTTCAAATATTATATTTTCAACCAACTAAAACTCAATATACATTTCTAAAACACAAGGATTCTTAAAAAAGAAAATGTCCTGATATCCTCCCTAAGTATGGTATCTTCTCAGGATTATTTAAGATGCAGCAAATCCCCAAATGTCCCTGATGGTGGTATTATCTGGGTACTGGTTATCTTTGCCTCATCTAAAGGAACAGAGTGCTCTATGGGGCTGTGGCATGTCACTCCTTCTTCTAAGCTAGACTCATCCCAGGAACCCTTGGCCTATAAAACCTTCCCTAGTCCAGACTTTGTAGCTGGAGTCCACTAAGACTATTTTCTTACCTCTGCAATTACAGCAATCAGTTTATAGCACTCTCTCAATCTCAAATTAGAAATAATTCTGAATTTTCTTCTTTCTGTTTAAAAACCACTTCCTAGGTATTGGGAGCCTATGGGAACACCATTAAACCTGTTTGTCCTTCTTTTTAATTCCATCTGATACTTATTGTCCTTACTTTCCGCCATTATTTCAAATGGAGCTTTGCAATTATGATATTACAGTTTATGTTCTTAACATCTTGACTGAATATTTAGGCAGAGTCCTCCCCATCTGTTCCAGATGGAATGATTCCCCACAGTTATCCTCCTATTTCACTCCTGGAAACTGACAGCTACCTTCTTGGAAAAATGTCTGTGCAGAGGCCCTTAACTAAGGTCCTCTAGGTGAGGTCAGTTAAATGTTCTGGGCATGCCTCAAGCCCATGACAAGTTGGCATGAGAAGGGCACAGAGCCAGACAGACAGAAGAAGTGGTCACACAAAGATGGGGGCAGATGGATGCCTGCTCGTTCTTTGCTGGTGATAACAGGAAATCTCTGAATGGCAGCTAGAAGGACCCGTGCAAGCCTCTAAGTTATGTTACCCTGCTCAAGAAATACAGACTTTGGGTTTTTGACCTTCAGAACTGTGGGAAACTACATTTCTGGTGTTTAACTTGCTTAACTGTAGCATTTGGCTATAAGAGCCACAGAAATTCAAGGGTACCATTTGCCTGGAATGAGCTTCTGTTTAAGAAAATCATGGTGAATCGTGATGACATTTGGGTTAATATTTTAAAATAATAAGTTAGATTCTTGGTGTCATCCCAATACAGTGAATTGAGACTTGGATTTTGTGATTTTTAAACATGGTTCATGTTCAGCAGCAGCTTGATGTTTTCCTCTCATTGTTTCTTCTGCTTGTGCCTGTGACCACAGCTTTCACAAGCCCCAGTCTGCAGCAATAATCTGCTTCCAGAAAACAGAAAATGCTCCAGAATCCTCCTCAGGTTTTAGCCCCTAGATCTGGACTCAGTCATTTTTCCTCGATACATATACATACCGTAGTATATACAGAATAATTAAATCATGGGACACACACTCTGGATTGCAATATTTACTTCTCTAATTGATAAAAATAAAACCATCAATTTTATACTTCTTTCCAACTTCATTTTTTTTCTAGCTACCAAGTAACAGGGTAAAAGTAAAATTGTACATATTCAAGTGTGCAATGTTTTGACCGAGCACACACATGTGTCATGACATGGTTGGAACATTTAAATTAACAGCCCAGCTATAATCTCACGGGGCATTTTCTTTGTTTTCATTCTTATTTAGTTTCTTTTTCTTTTTCTTTTCTTCTTAATGATGAAAGCATGCCACATCAACTCTCATATCCAATTTCAAGTAAGCAATACAGTATCCTTAATGACCCAGGGCTATTTAAAGCAAAGAGGAGCCTCTGACCACTTTATTTTAAGCTCATTCTCACATTCACTCTGTTGCTACAATGAAATGAACCGAGAGGTGAGGAAGTCGATCCTAGAGCCAAACTTACAATCGAAATGGAATTGAAATATAACCGTTTGCAGCAAATACAGCATGAAGAAGACAATATAGACAACATAATCTTAGAACAAAACTTTGTGTGTGAATGTGGTGCAAGTGTGTGTGTGTGTGTGTGTGTGTGTAAGTATGTGTAGGTTTGTGTGTGTTTATGCTCTTGTATGTATGGTGTGTGTGTGTGTCCTCACACATTATGGTGTGTGTGTGTGCTAGTGTATTATGGTGTGTGTGTGTAGGGATGTGCATGTATGTGTAGGTTTGTGTGTGTTTATACTTTTGTATGTATGGTATGTGTGTGTGCTCATGTATTATGGTGTGTGTGTGTGTTCATGTATTATGGTGTGTGTGTGTGTTCATGTATTATGGTGTGTGTGTGTTCATGTATTATGGTGTGTGTGTGTGTGTGTGTGTGTGTGTGTGTGTGTGTGTGTAGGGGTGTATGTTGTGTGAAGGTGTGAGTGTATGTGCATGTGTGTAGGGGTGTGTACATGCAGGCAGGGCCAGAGGACAGCATTCCTCTTTATATCCCTTTTTATCCCTCACTATCCTCCTCTATCACTCCCTACTTTATTCCTTTGGGGCAGAGTCTCTCTCTGAACCTGGGACTCACACTGTGTTTTCTCAGCTAGGCTAGAAGCCAGCAAGCCTCCCCAAATCCTGCTGTCTCTGCCTACTTCAGTAAAGGCATTACAGGTGGCACCAGGACACCCTGCTTGTCATGTGGGTGCTGGGCTCCTCATGCTTCCCACTGAGCTATCTCCAGAGCCCCATAAGGGAAGGGTTTGCCATTTTCAATGTCCCATACCAGTCAACCCATCTAGAGAATCCTGAATGTGCGGAACTTCAAACTGCTAGGAAATAGTTGCAGTTTAAACTTCAGATGACAGGTTGGTCTCTTTCCACCCACAATTTATAGCACTTACATATTTAATGAAAATGTGATTAATAAAAGCAGAATATCAACCACACTTGATTTCTAAGAGCTGGACCATTAGTTACTGTAAATACCACTTCAAATTGTGCTAATTGTGAAATAGGAGCATGGAAGCAAATGTTCCATAAAAAAATATTAATACATTGACTTCTGCTGATAACTCTTCGATTTAGTTTTTCAAAGAAGTTTAGTTCTCTGCTTAATCAGAGCCCAGAAGCTAAGCTGGGCACAGAAGGAAGTGGAAGCCAAATCCATCATCTGAAAATAGGAGTTCACACCAGAAAACGGATGCTGCAGCTTGATGAGGCACATCTGCACACCTCCTCTCTAGAATATTCCATGATTTCCTGTGGGTGTGCATGTGTGGAGCCCATGCACTTATGTGGAGGACAGGGGTTCACCGGTATCCTCCCCAATCTCTTTCCACCTTGTATTTCGAATTGCTCAAAAATCTGGAGCTTACTGTTGGAACTACATCGATTAACCAGTGAGCTCCAAGGATTTGCCTTCCTCTGCCTTCTGTCCCCACAGCACTGGATTTACAGATGTGTGCTGCCACACCCAGATTTTATCTGGTGCTGGGAATCCAAATAAAGTCCCTCTTGCTTGGGCAGCAGGTCCTCCATCCCACCAGCCATCTCCCCAGGCCCCAGGCTTCCTGTTCTGCAGTATACTGACAGCATGCTGCCTTGCCTTCAGCACGGACACTCAGGGCCATGCTTTTCTACCCCAGCACTGCCAGAACACTTCACTTCTCCACTGCATCCCTTGATCCTCTCATATATGACCGCAGATGCTCAAGACTGATATTCAGGATGTATAATCCACAAATTCACTAACGTATAACCAGAAGACCTTTTGAAACCCACCCCACCCCCCAGCACAATAATTCCAAATATCATGAGTTCATACAAACTCCTGAAACTCCAGGGTTCTATTTCACTCTTCAATTTCCTTCCTACCTGATATGTTCTTAAAGTTTAAAAGTTCCATCTCTGGGCTGAGCTACTCTTTCTTCCTCTCTGTTTTCTCTGAGGCTTTTCTGTCTGCCTCATGCCTTCTCATTTTAAATTCTGATGCTTCACTTTGCATGGCTCTCTTCCTATGCCGAGTTTCTCGTTCATTTGTGGAGAGTACATTCAGTTTCTCTTCACTGAGCATAAGTGCAATGACTTCTTTACATCCACGTCTGCAGTTCAACATCTGGACTGTTTCAGGTGGCTTTTGGCTCATTTCTTTTCTATTGAAAATATACTCTACTTTCTTAGTTCTTTATTTGCCAGGTCATTTGGGATTACACCTTAGAAATTGAGCCAGGTGAGCTATGAGAATATTTTTTTCTCTTTTCGTGTATGTTGGCTGATTCTTTTGCTTGGCTTAGCCTGGCTAGCCTGTTCAGACCTGTCTATTGCTGGACTGCTCTGAGCTTTTCCTAGGTATGGTTTTTGTCTCCATCCCTGATGTGGGGCAATTTTGGAATCCACAATATCACCCTACCCCACATCTTATATTTGTATTTTATTCTGCTCTCACATTTTTTTCCATATTCTCTTCTGTGGTATTCTCTAAGCTTTGGGGGGGGGTGGTATAGACACCCCAGAAGGCAGATCCTTCTGGGAAGCCAAGGCTTAGCCTCACATCTGGTGAAGGAGCCAGCCACCCTCATCTCCAGCATCTTCATTTCAAAGATAAAGAAACTGAATCCTAAATACCTGGAGATAAGTCCCATATTTCCAAGGACCACCAGCAGAACCGAAACTAGACTCAAGGCCTCTATCCTAGCTGATATTCTGCATCCCAATTGTTAGCTCTGTAGAATAAAGTACCAGGCATGGTCAAAAGAGACCAGAAAATGTACCCATCCAGATTTACCGAAGAGACTGGGTCTGTGCTAACACACTTCTCCCCAACAAAACTCAGGGGGTGGAATTTTGGTGGTAAATTCTGCCAGATAATTAAAGGAAAATTAATACTGAGCAAACAGAAGCCCTTCCAGAAAATAAAAAGGGGAGCATTTCATTTTGTGAGGCTGGTGTTACCCAGAAACATGAGGATGTGAAGTACAATGGAGAGGATCGGATTCGAGCAAACATGACTCTCCTAGCACTTCTCCATGTCAATCATTTAAAGAAAAATAAAATGCTGTATAGTCCTATCATCAAGTCCACTGACAGACTACAGCAGCTGTACATTATTAAAGCCCTCCTAACGGCATCTGTGAAGACCATCCAGTGGCACCAAACCTGAAGAGGAAGACCCTGTTTTCCTTCTAGGACATCTGGGGAGCTCTCATCCTGCCATCGAGCAGGCAGACACAAGCCTACGGAACAGAGGGGAATAAGAACGTGGGGTCATAGCTACAAGTAGTAAAAAGCAAAAAGAAAGAAAGAAAAGGAGGCAGATGCTTTGACACTATAGCGTCGTATAACCATGGGAAAGAGTGCAAGAACTGAGAAAGGTAGAATTGTTAAAGGGGGCGGGGCACATTTCCAAAGCTTCCTGAACAGACTGCCCCATATAGACAGACACAGGGATTCTGAAACACAGAGCTGGGAAGAGTGAGTCCCTCTGAACACCTGGAATATATGAAACAGTTGATGACATCAGAGCCCTGCTGGGCTGACCCTGTCTGGTCTTAGTATACTCCTCCCTACCATACTCAGGGAGCGAGGTACTGACCTCCCAGGCACCTGTCAACTCACACTTCCCAATTCACCCAGTGAAACCCTTGGTGCCTGGGAAATCCAGGAATTGCCTTATGATCTTGGCTGTACAGATGCAACTAAGAATCAACAGTGTTTAAAGAGAGGTAAACGCGGAATTGCTCACACAGTCAGCCACTGCACAGTAGAATTTTCATGTCAGGATTTGATGGGACCAGCCGATGACAAAGGGTAAGAAGAATTTTGTTACAAGGGACAAATATCAGACAGCTATACGAATGGCAGTAAGCACAGTCCACACTAGGAGGTGGTCACACACACACCTGCCTTAGATGCAGACCACAGACCTTGGGCAAGACCTGAAGCTGATAGAGATCTTTCTGACCTCTTCGGAGATCAGGGAAGCTGCATAGAGGAGCCACACTGAGCTCCACAGCCACACAGGGTTAGCTTTTGTTGCTCTGAGTTACTGCTCATTACCAAAACACCTTTTCAAAACTCTGGTGGACTCAAAAGATACGGTCTGTTTACATGGGACTGCTGAGTGTAATAAAAAATAAAACGTGAAATATACTACTGCACAAACAATGGAACATGCTGACATTTTTGAAAATTGTGCTCATTGCCATGAGCTGAAAGGTTTCATGGTGAGGATGTGATTTCATTTTGCATTTTATTCCAAAGGATTCCCACATCTTTTCTCAAGGAACACAATATTCTCCCTCCATCTTAACTAGAGTTTATTTTCAAACAATAGGGATAATGGGGGTGACTATAAACACATAGGATAAATTAGGATAAACATAAATGTGGGCTAGACTAGAACATCTTAGCATTATATCAATATTCCCAGTATATTTTTGAGGAAGAACAATTATAGTGGACAAGTCAAACACTGGAGTTACACTGAAGTAGAACAGTGGACAAAAGATGATACATATTACATCTCAGCTTGATGCGACTGAGAAGCATTTTAGAGCTCAGTAAAGCATACTTTCAGGTGTGTCTGAGGGCATGCTTCCAGAGAATATTGGCTTAGGGGTGACAGCCCTTTCTCACCATAGATGGCACCACCATAGAGACTAGGGGTAGAATTAAATGGAGAAGGAGAAAGCCCACAATCACAAACCTCACCCCTTCCCCATTCTATCATGACCTTCTTGGCATGTATGGTGTTTTGAACAAGAAATACTCCTTGTAATCTTGGATGTTTGAATACTTGGTCCCAGTTGATGATACTGTTTGGGGAGGTTTAGGTGTTGTGGCCTTCTCAAAGAAGCATGTGTTAGAATTCTGCCCTTACTCCAGCTCCACGACCGCACATGCGCAGTTCAGGAGTAAAGCAAAGAGTGTCTTACATCATCAGCGTGCACTGGCGACTACCTGTGCGGTGCGGTCATGCAATCAGCGCATTCGTGGTGAAGCTCCGTAAGCCCGCCTGTGTGCATGTTCACCTGGAACCCTTAAAAAGCTGGACGCAAACCCCACCCTCTCTACTCTGCTCTGCTCTCTACCCCCGCCACCATCTTTCTCTCTGCTCTCTGCACATGCTCCTTCCCAAGCCTGGTTCTCTTGTAAACCACCCCTCATACACACACATACACACCCCTCTTCCTCCTGATAAAACTCTGAAACTGATACTGGGTTCTGTCATGACCATGACCTTTCTGCATGGTAACAAGCGCTGCTTATCATTTCAGCATGTCACTGGAATTGGTCTTGGAGAATTAAGAGCCTCACTCTACTTCTGGTTGGCTCTGTCGGCTTCCTACTTGCTGCTCAAGATGTGGTACCTGTCACCACGCCTGCTATGTGCTGCTCTGGTGTTCCTGCCATTAGGGACTCTCACTTTCTGGTACCGTAAGCCATTATAAACTCTTTTACTTAAGTTATCTTGGTCATGGTGTTTATTACCACAATAGAAAAGTAACTAATACATTATGACAGTCTGGAACCTCCCAAACTGTGATCTGAAATAAGTCTTTTCTCCCATGAGTTGTTTCTGTCAGCTATTCTGGTTAACTATAGTGGGGAGAGTAAATGATCAGAAAAAAGAAGTAAGTGGAATCCTAGAGTCTTTTGCACAATAACCACATTGTCAATCATAATGAGGTCCATATGACATCTGAGAAGAGCTGTGGATGGCCCAGAGACAATAGTTGATTACCAGTCGATGATAAGAAGTGCACAAGAAGTGTTGCCAGCTGGGATGCTCTCAGAAGCCCATGTTCAGGTTTCTTTTATCCCTTTTTATCAGAGGTCAGGTCCAAAGCTCCAGAGCCCCAGGGTGCAGTGGCAAGAAATCAGCCGAATTCACACTGTCAGCATAGCGTGGTGGAGCAAACCAGCACAAAGCAGTAAAGAGCCAAGACATCTAGAAACACTATCAGAGGCTCCCCCTAGCCCAGTGCCAGGGAGCTGAAGGAGGACATTGCTCCATGTAGCTTTTCATAGTAATGTGCATGATCTGTGCCACCAAGAATGCAAGGTAAATGTTCCTTATAAAAACACAGTGTGTTTGTGTGCAAACATGAGATGCAGGCAAAACCACTCTCTTTGCAATAAATAACAAACCCAAAGCATAATGGCATTAGGTTTCAAAACAATGGGGCTTAACTACAAAACACAATGATGGAACCCAGGAGGCTAATCAAAAGACAAGGAATTCAGAAAACCTGGGAGAAGAAAAACTGTCCATTTGCACACACAACATCTCAGGATGAAATAAATATAACAAAGAGTAAAATACAACAGGCTTGCCTGGAGATGTAACTCAGGGGTAAAGTTCTTGCCTTACATACACACAAGTGCTTGGGTTCAGTCCTAAGTATGGAAACAAAAAAAAAAAAATGGGCATTTGTAAACCTTGGCTGAAAAGAAGAGAGGAAGAGAAAGATCATAAATAACAAACACAAAAGAAATAAAGAACCCAACCATGGGAAAGCTGTGACCCAAGAGAAAGGCCAAACACTGTGTTCCAAATTAATATGAGACCTATGGTTATAGTTAAATGGATCATTGATGAGTGATAATAAAAAATAGGACTCATGAATAAAGGATAATTCATTATAAGCACTTTTAGCAGTGGTCATTCACCTGAAATCTCCTTCATTTTTTGCAATAGCTGTTTTCTTGGAATATATCTTTTAGAAATTTGCATTTCATCATAACAATGCATCTTAGTTTCAGCATTTCATGTCTTTATCTCCCTACTATATCATGTCCTAAATTCAGCCAACTTGAATTTGATCCTAGAGACACCACACTGGGGACCAGTCCTTTAGCACATGGGGCGCATGGGCCTGGTCTTCATGAAGTAGTGTCTCTGTGAGTTGTCGTCTACACATTCCAGCTAGACTCATTTGTCAGTTTGCTCTTAGAGTCTAGAATATTCTTCTAAGTTATGAGGTTTCAGGTAAGGCCTGTCAGCCATCTTTAATTTCCCTGTATTGAACACATATTTTGATAATGCCATTATTGGTTTTATGTGAATATACAGTGGTGGACATTTGCAAGCTTCCAGATTATACAGAATATATGATGGCTGAGTGCTGGAGGAAGGCACATTCAAAATGCACTACTGGTGGAGGCTTCTGAATGTCTGGAATTTTCCCTCAGGCATCTCCCAGGCTACAGAATGGAACTACGGGTCATATTGCTTTGTTGGATGTCCCCGCTTACACATGCGATCACAAACCACAAAGTGCCGTGTCAGCACAACTTGCGTATAAGACCCGATCTGTTATGATTTCATAATGATTAACATGTCCAAAAATAATTTACTTTGCTGTTGGCACAAACCCAATTTCTTAGGTGAGTGGCAGTGCCCAGTAGATGATTGAGGATGCAACGGTCAGTGTCTTGTCTGATTATCCCCTGGAGTGAAGCACATGGCAAATGCCTAACAATTGAGATGCAATTTTATTTTCTAATCACATTAGTGTTGGGAGTACGCAGGAAAAATAGTATTCTGAGGGAAATGGCTTCATCATTTCAAGCACTGACCACAAGTCTGGGTGGAGGACATTTCATCCAGGAGGCACAAAATGAGAATCCTCAAGCTTGTGGCTATCCAGGCTTACAGCCTGCTTTCCCTGGGCATATCCCATTAGAACACTTTCCATTTATTTGTATTTGTTCATTTAAAAAAAAGGGGGGGAGGTTCTTTATTTTATGTGTATCTGTGTTTTGTCTACAGGTATGACATATGTGCCTGGTCCTTATGGAGGCCAGAAGAGGGTCTTCGATCCCCAGAAACTGGAGTTACAGATGGTTGCGAGCTGGCATGTGGATACTAGGAACTGAATACACATTCTCCAGAAGAGTCGTGAGGGCTCCTAACCACTGAGCCATCTCTCCAGTCCTATTTGCTCATGTTTAAATCATTCCTTTTAGTCTCTTATCTGAAAACATGAAATTTTGTATATTGTCCATAGTTTTTACTTACAAATTCACCAAAGTCATCAGAGAGATGGTTAAGAGTATGTACTGCTCTTGCAGAGGATCCATGGTCAGTTTCCAGTACCTGTGTCAGGGTCCTCACAACTGCCTCGCAACTCCAGCTCTAGATAATCTAATACCCTCCCTGGACTCACTGGGCACCTGCACTAATGTTCACATACTCACACACAAATACAAACGCACATACATAATTTGAAAAGTACTCAAAATGAATTTTTAAAATATTATTAGTTTAAAACCTCCCAAGAGTTGAGTGGTGTATTTAAAGGTCCTATCCTGTGGTTTTACTTTAACAGTTTTATAGTCTAAAACCTTGGTACCAAACACCGAACAGCTTGGTAAAAACTAAATTTAACTTAACTGAACATTGTGCCCCCAGCGTTATAAGTCCTTTCGAGCACCAGCATCTCTCTGTTCTGTATGCTAATGGAAGAAGAGAAGGCAGCCTGGTGTGGCAGTGAGAACTACTATTCCAGCACTTAGCGGGAGGCTGGGGCAGGGAGAGTTTGAGGTCACCCCACTGAGGTCCTGTCTCTAAGAAAAGGAAAACAAAAAGAAAAGAAAAATAGACAGGACAAGGTAGAATCACAGGATTCATACAAAGTAGAGTCATGGGATTCCTATCTGGTTTCTCTGTGGCTGCTTCCTCACTAGCTTCTGGGTCCAATCCCAGTGTAATGAGAGGCCACAGAAGAGGAGGCAGGCCATGGAAGAGGAGGCGGGACACAATCAGGTATCCAGTTCTCATTTGCCCTTTGTAAACAAACACAAGGATCTGTGAACTCAGAGCTCTACAGAGGTGATGGCTGAGGAGTTACTTTATGGGATAATGAGAACAGAATCCTCGGCTTAAAATCTGTCTGCCCAGGAGCCAAGTTATTGCCTCATAAAACAGGGTAAAGATTCTATAACCACTTAATTAGCAAGAAAGACATTTATTGCTCCTTTTACTGGAATTTCATTAGACAATTCCTCGGTGAACATCTCTAAAAATGAATCTGACTAGGCTGGGTTAGTATGTGTATAAGCTAACCAAGATTCCAGTGATTACGGGGTAGCATGGAATTGGGCTGTTATATAAAAGGTGACTAAGCAAATGACTTCAGATAAATAACTCTGGTGACATCAGCTCTCAGAGCATACATGAGAAACAGGCAGAGCTCACCATGCCAGGCTCAGAACACTTTGGAGTTTCCTTAAATCTGAAGATGAGCCCAACATACCAATGATGGCTAATCTTGGTTGTCACACTTAAGAAGAGGGTTCTTCCAGTGAAGAATTGCCTCCAGGAGCATGGTCTGTTGGCACGTCTATTGGGTATTTTCTTGATGTCTGATTGAACTGATGTAGCTCACCCCACGGTGGGAGGAACCATTCTCATGAAGGTAGTCCTGGGCTGTTTAAGAAATCTAGTGATTAGAGGATGTCAAGCAAACCAGTGAGCAGCATTCCTCTGTGGTTTTTGCTTCAAGCTCCTGTCTTGATTTCCTGCCTTTGCTTCCCTTCATGGTAGGCTGTAACCTGTAAGATGAAACACTTTCCTCCCCAAAATGCTTTTATCATGATGTTTATCACAGCAACATTAAAGCAAAAAAGGGAGGCATCACTCTCTTCTAATGGAGCGACAGCTCTGTGGACCAAGTGGAAAGAACTCAGGAATTCTCAGCAGCCTCAAGCAGGTACCAGAGATGGGATCCCTTGCACTTGTCACATGGGGGACTTCTAAGGAGCAGGTGGATTCAGCACTTATGAGGGTTAGGGGGCTTTTTGGAGAAAGAAGTTACCTGGAAAACTCCAGTGCCCGCTATGGAATCATGAAGATGCATTTGTCCCAACCTCTGGCCACAGTTTGAAGAAATATCAGGGGTCTATCCCAAGACACCTGCTCAACCAGCTGCAGAGATTAGTCCTGAAGGATGGAAAGGGTTGTGTAGGAGATCATCTGATTCCACCCAGTTTTATGAGGTCAGCTGATGTATATACCTCTCTTCCAGGTTGAATATGACTTTCTTGTCTTGAATTAGGTAGTTATCCTCACCAGCATCAGTCCCTCATAACACCAATCCCATAGCATCCCTTCATGGGGGTAAGAGCACAGGGTTTCACACAATTCACAGAAACCAGGAGCCTTCTTGAGATCCTTGTAAGGCCCTTCCCTCATCTCAGGAGACTGTGTAAGAGGTTGAAGCTTCCTCCAGGATTAGGACATTTCAGTGGTGTAGCTGTCTACCTCTGAATTATCCAGGAGAATTCTTGATAGTTTAGCTGCCTTTAGTATACCCTGTATACTAAACCCTATGCTTTGACAAATATTACACTTACATATATACTATTAATTAATAAATTAAATATAAAAGACATGATCATGTCTCCCTCATGCACTCTTGTTTTTGTCCTAACTTGACATCTAGTTATTACCTCCATGGATAGTTTTTAAATATTTACTTGTATTATTTTTAAATTACTTGCACATGTATGTTTGTGTATACATGCACTTAAGTACAAGTGCCCACAGAGGCCAGAAGCGGGCATCAGATCTCCTAGAGCTGGAGTCCAGGCAGCTGTGAGTGAGCCCCTAGATGTGGGTCCTTGGCTACAGCAGCATGCACTCTAACTGCCCATCTCTCAGGCTCCTCCTTTGGATGTTTAAAGTTGAATGACTGGCCCATGTCACCATCAGGGGGTCTCTCTGAGAGTACAAACCCCGTACCATGTCATCTCTGAAAGTGTGCCTTCTGGAAAGCCCCCATTTACCTCCATATACACAGGCTCAGATCAGCCTAATCCCACCACTGTTTCTCATTCAAGTCGAATTCAGTCTGTGAGTCAGTTTCAGAACCATCATCACCTCATGGAGTGAAACCTTCCTGTCCAGCATGAAGCACATCTTCAGCAGGTCTGCCCTGTTGTCTCTTGATGTTTTATGTAAGTGTTCTGAATCTCCCTGTAAAAATTTCTCATAGTTATCAGATTTCCTTTTCACTATAAATCCATTTTCACTGTTTTCTATCTATGATTACAAATTCAAACCATCGTTAATATATAGAAGTTCCTATTTATTTCCCATATTAACTATTGTCTTCAGTAAATGAGTTAAATAGCCTCTTTATCTCTGACTTCGAGCTTTGGTTCTGATTATACATTCTAGGTAATCATTTATTTGTGAAAAGATGTTTTGTTCTTTCTCTGCCTTTCCCCTGTGGGAGGCACGCAGGACTAGGGACATCTTGGTTCGTTCCCCTTGGTGTCACTTCAGACACATGGCAAAGAGAACTCATTCTCTGCCTCTAGGCAAAACCTCAGGAAGTGTCTATATCTTAAGCATAAAAGAACCTAGAGAATTTCTAATCGAGAGACTTTTGTGCACAATGGCAGTGTCCTTTCTCAGGAACTGTGGCACTATTTTGTCTGGTTCCAGCCTTGCTCCCTGCCACCATCTGCCCCTACCCCTCCATCATTCTACTGACTGATTTGGTGCGAGGTTGATGCTCTCAACCTCTCTCATTTGAAGGTGTATTTCTGCCAGGTGCTTCTGCAGAATCTGTCCCCCGTGACACCCCACTCACCCTGCTTTGTAAATTCTCCCTGAGTTCTCTGCCTCCTCCACATCCTTCCTCATCACCTAATATTATCTTCCTTTGGGTTCCTTTCCATCTTTTTAGGCTTTAGCCATACTTAAACCAATTTTATACTTCTACAACACAGGTGCCTATCCACATACAGTTTTTATCTTTCTGAATTTCAAAAGAACTGCAAAAAATTAACAACAAAAAAACTAAACTGCCAATCAGAAGAAATGGGCTAATACAATGAACAGATAGTTCTCCAAACACAAAAGGCTTAGAAGTATTTTATTGATAGTAGTGGGGTAATGGGAGGAAGATAAGAGAGAGTAGGAGGACAGAGTGATCAGAACACATTATATTCATGTATGAAATCAAGAACAAAATTAATTTTAAAAAATGTCATCATAGTTTTTAAATAATGTCTAGCATACCTAGTCATTAGAAAAATGTGAATTTAAACTACTTTAAGGTACAGCCATTATCAAGAAGGGCCATTATCAATAAATCTGACTCCAGGTGGTGGTGGCCCATGCCTTTAATCCCAGCACCTGGGAGGCAGAAGCAGAAGGATCTCTACGAGCTCTACGAGTTCAAGGCCAGCCTGGTCTACAACATGAGTTCCTGGACAGCCAGTTCTGCACAGAGAAATCATTTCAAAAAGCCAAAGAGAGAGAGAGAGAGAGAGAGAGAGAGAGAGAGAGAGAGAGAGAGAGAGAGCTGACAGCAAATGTTGGAGAGGATGCTGCTTGGGGAATACAAGCTGGTATAGCCATTGTGGAAATCAGAGTGGAGGTTGCTCCAAAAACTAAAACTAGAGCCACCATCTGACTCAGCTATAGCACTTCTAGGAGTATATCCAAAGTCTCCATCTCCTACCCCAGAGACACTTGATGTCCATGTTTTATCTCTACTCCACTCATGAAAGAAGGAAGTGGAGCCAGCCTAGCTGCCCATCACCAGATGTTAAGTTTTAGCTCTAAGGCATCTTTAACTCTAAGGTTTCTGCCACATTCATGCACTTCCCCTTTAGTGTTAGAGGAGGGGCAGCTGTGACTCTGAGGAGACCCAAGAGTAGGACCCCTTTCTTCAACTATTTACCTTGAAAACTATTTACCTTGAAAACACTGTAGGCTTGTCATTCAAATCACATTTTCTAGTTTCTTTAAAAAAAAAAAAAACAGACAGATGAAAGAGAGAGGGGGGCAGAGGAGAAGGAAGGGAGGGAGGAAGGGAGGGGAAAGAGGGAGGGAGGGAAGATGGTAGGAAGGAAGGAAGGAAGGAAGGAAGGAAGGAAGGAAGGAAGGAAGGAAGGAAGGAAGGAAGGAAGGAAGGAAGGGAGAAAGCATGGGGAACAGACAAAAGATGTTGGTCCATGAAGGAAGTCGGTACTTTCAAGTGCACTGGGGAAGGGAGAAGCCTGTGACACTGAATGTCCCCTGAGAGGAGGAGATGGGGCATTGTGAGCTAGAGCAGTGTCCCTCACCTGTGCCTCGCTGACCTCCAAACTGCACTTAGAGGTCTAGAAAATCAAGAGACCCAGCACATAGCTTTCCTTCCTACATGTCCATCAACTACTGCAATCCTAGCAAACCAACTACTGAAAATTTGAATCCTCTAAGCACCAGGCAGCTCAGCATCCTTCCTGAACACTGAAGCTACAGGGAATCTTCCCCTAATGTTTTGACATTGCTGTATAGGTTATTATTCGGTAGTCAGATAAACAAATTTGACTCCGTGTTTTATTTGATTGTTGTTTCTTGGTTCCAGAAACAGAACTGAGATAGACAAAACTTAATCAAGGCTTTGTGAAGTGTTCATTGTGTGTTTGTGAAAGAAGCAGCCATCCCAAGACAATCTATCTTTATCTTGGTCTAATCCCTATTATTTAAAGCAAATGTGCTTATAAATTGTTTTTCTCAAAAAAAAAAAAAAATCATGGAACAAAGAGGGGAGAAACAGGGAGCAGCCTAAGGCAGCACAGGCCCAGTGGCCATATTCCTTTACCTCATAGAAATGGATTCTACAGAAACTATGATTTCCCCTAAATGTCAAAGTTATATATTCCCACAGTGTGTTAAATACTTTGGTCAGCCGTAATAGACCATTTTCAATTGAACCATTAAAGCGAATTTTCCTCTGGCTTGAAGTATTGCTCAGATCTCCATATAAATATACAGGCATATGTGTCTTTACCTTTGCATATATCAAACCTTAGACAGGTATCAAGATAAAGTGGTACATTTAGCCAACCGTTGTTTCAAAAGGAGCTCCATTTGGTTTGCAGCACGGCTTAAGAAGACTTTTACACACTTGGCTTGGAAGGCTTGAGTTACTGCATTTACAAAAATTCTATTTGTCAAACTCAGCACAAGCAGATGCAGCATCAATAACTTACTAACTAAAGGAGAGCATCTGCTAAGCTGCATGATGCCAAGGAATGAAGACATCCTCAGAGATAAAGCTTTTCCTTTTTCTTACTCCTCTCATTTGTGTGTAAGTGCACTGTAAACTGATCTTGCGAAAGTATCTTTGCACTTGGAGTATGAGTCAAATGATGAAGGGGGAGAAACAGATATGAAACTTGGGAAGATTTCTTCAAAGCCCTACACCGTTTCTCACTTACCTAATAGCACTTTTAATCCTAATTATTCCTAACTCCACGGTATCAGTGCACACGCAGCTGACACAATGGGCAGATGATATAATTTGCATTGGTTCATCAGGAGTATCTGCGAATGCTTATAGATAGCTTCAGATCTTTCAGAAGCTGCACTCTACTTCAATCAAAGCATTTCCACACATGCATCTCAGCTGGCCTCATATTGCAGTAGAGATAGGTGAAGACAACCTACATATTGAAAATCTGGATCTGTGTGGATTAAAGAGAGTCATTACATTTCAACAGAATTGTATCTGTGTTTTTCTGGTAGTTCACCTCTCTCTTTCATTAGTCCAGATATCATGAAGAATTGAATTATTTTTTCATCTAGGTATTCACAAATGATGGATGACTTGAGAAAGTGCTAGTATAAAAAGAAGCAGGTCCCCATTTCTTTTCAAGATAATGTTTGGAGCACTTGCCAGAACAAAAAGTCAAGAGAAGAAAATTAAAGAGTACAAGTGGGAAAAGAGAAGTCCAATTATTCCTGTTTTTCCAGATATGATATTTTACATAAGAGATCCCAAACATTCCACCAAATAACTTCCAGAAATGATCAACAATTTCAGCAAAGTACCAGGAAATAAAATCAACTTAGAAAAATCAGTAGTTTTTCTATACAACAACAAACATGCTAAGAAAGAGATAATGAAACACTCAGATTTATAATAGCATCACAGAAAATAAATATCTTGGGCTCAACCCAGCCAAGGATATTAAATACCTCTACAATGAAATCTTTACATCTCTGAAGAAAGAGGTTGATGAGAACACTAAACGAATGGAAAGATTTTCCATAATCACGGACTGGTAAAATTAATATTGTGAATTAATATTGCCACTTATAGATTCAATGCACTCCCAATCAAAATCCCCACAACATTATTCACAGAAATAGAAAAAAAATATTTCTAAACTTCTCATGGAATCACAATAGACCAAGAATAGCCAAAGCAATCCTAAGCAAAAGAACAATGCTGGATAGATTGTCATTCCAGATATCAGTATGTATCACAGAGCCATAGTAACAAAATCAGTATGGTACTGGCAAAATACTGACTCATAGATGAAACAAAATAGAAGATCAAAACATGTTCACATCTCAGAATCAATGTGGTGATCATGCAAGACAGAAGACCCTGCTCCATGTGGTCTATTGGTACCTTCCTCACCAATATGAAGCCAAAGGGAATAGCATCCCCATTAAGAGGAGTTCCAAAGTCCATCTGTCACTTACCAGGCTCTAAGTCGTGAGCTCTGTCTTCTTCAACAGAAATCTTCAAGTATCTATATCTAAGTCAGACAGTGTTTCCCTCAATACAGTAAGAGAGTGGAGTTTTATACATGAAATTCAACAATCCCCACCAGCAATCAAAACCAAAGAAATGCCACTGCCTGCCTCAACATGCAAGGTTTGGTCCTAGAAACTTGACTGGGAGTAAAGTAATTAGGAAGATAATGTAGAAAGGACAGACCCACAGACATACATACAGAAAACCTGTGATCAGATGAGAAACCTTAATGTTTTTATTATATATGAAATAGTGGGAAAGATTTAGTTAGTCTTTGTAGGAGGCCTCTGTACGCAAGCAGTCTTAGGGTATAAATATCTAGGTGAAGGAAGCTATGATTACTAATTTTTGCACACACTGTTAACATTCACACTTGGGCCATAAGAAGGTTTTGCCAGTTCCTAGATGGACTTGTAAGGGAAAGGTTTTGCTAATTTCTTATGGATCTAAATCATTGGCCTCTGACATGGGTATGCCCATGTCAATAATACGCATTCACTCAGGCCTTCCCCAGCTTCCTACAACTTCTAACTAATTTCAAGGCTTGCTTAGATATAAGTTTTATTTCTAAACAAAATGAGTCCATCTTCTCAGATTACAAACTAAATGCAGTCTATTCTGTATCTGCCTACTTGGATTAGTCAATTGTTTGATTTTTGATGTCAGCAAAATGTCTCAATTACAACTGAAGAAAAAAATATTATTCTCTGATAATATATTCAACTGGAGAAAATCAATTTCTCTATATGCAAAATTCAAGCTGATCATTCTCATATAGATGTAAGAATTATAATAATGCCTGTAGTATGGGCAATTTTTCCAAATAACATTATTAGGTGTGCTGCAATTGAAGCCATCAGCATTTTTCTCCATTGAAGCATGCCACAATTAACTACATAACTCTTGTGCATGTCACTCAAATCACTGTTAAACATTCTTCTACACTATCTCTGCGAAAAACATGTGACTGGAGTCACTGTGAATGAATGTTATTGTTCAGATTAATGTCACCTGCAAATAAGTATGGGAACCCGAATTCACATCAAGTAAAACTTCTGGAAGGGAGGTGTTCTAGGAGTGTCTATAATCCCCCAGGATCTCCAGCTAAAGCAACCAGAGATGTTGACTAGCTCTTGAGCATTGCTGGTATGTACACGATGCAACAGAAATTGTGAAATTAAAAAATGTGACCTGGATTGTGGATTTGATAGGCACTGAAATCAGTGAAGAGGCACACCTCTGGGTGGGTCTATGAGAGCATTTCCAGGAAGGACTAACTGAGAGGAAAGGCCTTCCTCCAGAGGGGCAGCATCTTCAAGCAGTGGCCTAGATACAGAGAAGTCCGAGGGAGAAACAGGGCTGCTTTTCTACCTGCTTAACTTCTTGCTTGTTAGTGAATCTACCCCCCTGTTGCTGATGCT
The DNA here is from genome assembly GCF_004664715.2 of Peromyscus leucopus. Taxonomy (NCBI): domain Eukaryota; kingdom Metazoa; phylum Chordata; class Mammalia; order Rodentia; family Cricetidae; genus Peromyscus; species Peromyscus leucopus. The sequence continues at coordinate 5,420,622 of NC_051077.1, read as the reverse complement.
ACCACCACCACCATCCTACATTAAAATCAGAACCCAACTTCTTCAGCCTTCCAATGTAGACTGAAGGCTATCATTCCTCTCCAAGAATCTTCCAGACCTTCAGCACCAGACTGGGACTGCTGCGGCATCCAGAGAAACGATTTATTGAGTTCTTGGCACATTCAGTAGCAAGACAGCCATTGCTATGTTACCCAGCCCTCCCCTTATCATGTGAGCCAACTTAACAATCTCTTTTATCATACATACGAATTCAATTGGTTCTGTTCCTCTAGACAACCCTGACTTATCTGATAAAGACATTTTGTATGAAATTAATGATTAGGAGAAAGTACAGTATGATATCGTGACCCACGTACACAGTGTGTTTACCACGTTAGGGTGATCAGTATATGCTCACAATAAACATTGATCACTGGGAACACTCAAATGTAAATTATTCTAGATACAGAGCGTACCTTCTGAATATGAGTTACAGCATTTGTTGGATTTGTGAAGTCCGCCATCCTCACTTTTACCAGTGTCTGTTGTTGCTTGCTAGCCTTGTCTAGAGCCTTTGTGTACAAGGAGCTCAAAAGGATAAAACAAAAGTACTGTGTGCTGTTTCCTGCTAGTCTGACCAGTAGGGGACTGGAGTTCTCTCCCAAGCAGGTCATGGTAGGAAAACAGTCACAGAATGTTCAGCATTAGATCCACCTAGGAAGATTTCTTCTGCTCTGGCTTGATGTTCAAGCAGGCTACTACTGTGTCATGTGTCACAAAGATAGCTGTTCCACCATGGTCCTTGCTACCCTGTGCACTAGGAGGGAATAGTATTAGGAAAGGGGGGCCCAAAACAGCTTGACCACACAGCTGCCATGACAGGCTTAGAGGCTCAGACAGAGCTTCTGGCAGGCAACACCTGGACCCAGGAAAAGCCATAAGCTGACCCCACCCAGTTGGGCCTGTACTGAGGAACCTGCATCTAAGAGGAAATATCTGACATTCCAAACATTCCCTATACCCCAGACAAATGTCAGCCAATCAAGGTCCTGAACCCTGGAAATCCCCTCACCCCAACCTCTGCTATGATAAAAACCCCACCCTGCCTGGGCTCTGGGTTCTCTGCTCTCACCACTGCATCAGACAGAGAGTCGAAGCTCTGAGCTTGAATATAAAGGCTCTTTGTTTTTACATAAGAGATTCATTCTCTGTGGTGGTCTTTTGGGGGTCCCCGCAATCTGAGCATAACAGCACATTGGGGAAACCCACAGTAGGGTAAACCAGAAACCTCAATAGGAATTAATGAAGACAATGACCAGGAGCCTTGTGTACACATCCACTGTTAATTTTGACATGATCAGCTCCACATCTTAGCATCCTTCTCCCCATCCTTTAATGCTTGTTTGTTTTGCCCCTTGGAGCATATTTTCATTTGGAAATAATCGTAGGTTCTCAAGAAGTTATACAGAAATATTCAGGGTGGTTCTGGATTGCTCACAGACAGCCTCCTTGCTCTTAATTAAGGGCTTTTAATTTTAATTTCATAAAGGTTGAGCAAGAACAAACAAAGGTTGAGCCAGAAAGTCAATAAAGAACAAGTCCTGTGACTTGATTGCATCAGACATACACAAACTCATGTCTGTGTGTTGGACTATGTGTGTGTAGCTTTAGGTAATAGGTTAGCAATTCCTTGTTCCTAATTACAGAGGACAAAGTATTCAGGCTTGACTTTTTTTTTTTTTTTTTTGACACATATCTGCTTCATCTGATATGATTACAGGATTTGTTTTAAGATCATTGTAGGATTAATTGCATAGAATGGGTTTCAGCATTGAAGGAGTGTATGCCAGTCTGTGATCTAACATCACTATAGCAGCCATGTTTACAGTGGTCCTCAATGTTGGCTGCAAGCCTCAAGCCCCTGAGGATGGGTGCGAAATTCCTCACCCATTCCACTTCTCTCTCCAAAAGAAAATGCACAAATTGCCTGTTCATTCTTGGTTGAATGTTGGATAGCATCAGTCACAAAACCACCAGGCCCACACATTTCTTTATCAAATTTTAATTTGCAAGTGTAATTTCTTTAATTAAAGAATGATTCCATTCATCTCTTCAATCTTGGTCATTTTCATTCATAGTTTTTGAAATCTCGAACAATTCCCTTTAGGTTGTCCAGCTTATAGCTGATCCATTGGGTTCATATAAATCCACTTTGACCAACAGATCATTCAGAAATGTGATGTCTGATATTCTGTTTCGGTTTTCCCACTACTTTCCATATTGATGCTCTGACTCACTCCATTATATGTGGAAAATTCACATGTTTCATTCTTTAAGATCTGATAGGATTTCTTTGCAGCCAGAATAATCTACATTGCTCAGCATTTCTGGGTGCTCAGAAAAAAACACACATACTCTCTGCAGGGTGGGGGTCCTGGTTCTATATGTGTCATTTTTCTGGTTTCTGACTGGTTTCCTGTCCAGTAATCCCATAAGCTGCCTCTGCCAACCACAAGGATATTTTCATTTCTCATTTCAATCTGACCATTCTGTTTGATGGTTTGCATCTCTGCCATTTAGCACAAATGCACTGCAGAACTTTCCTGATGGAATGAGAGCTCTCCTGTTAATGTGACTTTCCTTACTCTATGGAAATGGATCTGGCTCCCACTCACTTATTCATATCCATAGGAGCAAAGCCTACTTTCCATTACAGTGTCCACAACATCTGATTGTCCCCATTCTCCTGTGTATGAAGTGAGCTTCCTGTACCCAGAATTACTACTGGGTTTTGCCTTTGCATTCACTCTGAAATCTCTACCTTTGGTGTATTTATGTCATATTCAGTTGAAGGATTTTATTATAGGACTTTTTCCCACCCTGTTTATTTCTTTCCTACTTTTTCTTGGTTCTCATTTTTCTCTTATTGATTTTTCTTTGTGTGGAAATTCTATAGTAATACAGTCTGCATTCATGTCTGTGATACATTTCTAGTGAAATCTTATGACAATATGAAGTACTCAGGTTAATGTTATGACAGATAGATGCCCAGCACCATTTATTGAGAAGCCATCTCATTCTCCATTAAGTTTCTCTCACTCCTTCGTGAACATTCAATGGACTGTACTTATTGTATCTACTTTGGCATCTCTATTCTGCTCCACAGTGTGTTATCTGTGATTTTACCAACGTCGCAGTATCATCACTGTTGGTATATAGCACCTTGAAGTCTGGCAGCACCAGTCTTTAAGCCTCTGCTGTCTCCTCCTCCTCCTCCTCCTCCTCCTCCTCCTCTTTTCCTCGTCCTCCTCCTCTCCATCCTCTCAATCTTTTCTTCCTCCCCACCTTTTTCTATATTGTGATGATTGTCACGAGCCTTGCCCTTTCCTGTGGCTACTTTCAGATACATCTGTCAATAACTACAATATAGTCTGCTGAGAGAATTTGCATTAGTCTACCCATTTGGGGGAGAAATGGGGTCTTGATGACATTGAGTCTCCTATCCATGAACAAAGACTGCCCCTACCCCCAGTTACTTGGATCCAGAGCCCTTTTGCAGACGTCTATCTGACACATTCTTTTCTGAGACCTTGCACAGCTATTCTGGTCTGCCCTGGCTCCTCATGCCTAGCTGGACCATTCTTCTCTGGAAGTCTGTAATTGCTGGTGACAGACAGCCTATGGGAAAGAGAATCCCCTGTGCTTGTGTCTCTTTAGGCTGTTAACTGAAAGGTCAGAAACAAGAGGCTTTGCTAATATTGCGCCATATGAACTACACACCTGTCTCTGCCCTGAGCTGGGTCAGGGACAGGAGGCAAATTTTCCCACCACTCCTATGTAGCATGAATCCTAATTGGTCTTAATAAAAACCCAGAGCCAGATATCAGGGTAAATACCGAAAGATCAGAGAATCAGAGCAGCCAGCCACTACTTCTTACCTCTACAAAATCCTCAGCTGAAAGGAGAGCAAGAATCCTGTCTCCAAGAATCCTCAGACTAAATGCAATGCTTTCCTGTCTCCTCCTGCCTTATATTCTTCTCTCTGCCCAGCCATATCACTTCCTGTCTCCACCTCCCAAGGGCTGGGATCAAAGGTGTGAGCCACCACTGCCTGGCCTCTATGGCTAACTAGCGGCTTAGCTCTGCACTCTGATCTTCAGGCAAGCTTTATTTGTTTGATCACAAACAAAATACCATCATAACCCCAGGCCAGGCTGCTCAATGCCAGTTGAGAAAGCTGGATTCTCAAGCTGGGCTTCACAGTGCTGGCTAGGAAGTGGGCTTTACTTATTCTGTTGAATTCTACAACACCATACTTGTGGGTCAGGGTAGGAATGAGGATACCAAAGACTCTTCTGGTCCCTCTCATCCCCATCCTTTGGCTAAGAATAGCAGCCTTTTTTTGGTTGTTATGGTTGCCATGTCTAGGTTCTTAGTAATGATGGGTCTAGTTGGCAGACTTCTCTTGTGCCAGTACAGAGGTACAGAGAATATAAAGGGGCAAAATATATAGGCAGGACAGAGGCAGCGTACCAAATATAAATATAGTAAAAGACAGATTTTTTCTTCCAAAAAATATACCTTCCATCATTTAAAAACAAGCAGCATATTTACATTGGATCATGTGATTGGTATTTGCTTACAACACAAGAGGAATAGAGAGAAAAGGAAAAGCTCTCAGCTCATTAGTCCCTGTGCCAAAGACATCCCTTCATATATGGAAAGATAGCGAAACCCATAAAATCCTACATTTCCAGAATGGAAGCTGGAGTTTGGCCATGTGTGGTGAGTAAGCTGTGGGATAGGCCAGGGCTAATGCAAAGTGCTACTGGGACAGAAATTATCCTTATTAACAAAAATTCACTTTAAAAAAAAAACCATTTGCAATTTTTTTTCCTTCTGTGGAAATCATTTTCTTCATTTTAGTAGCAAAAATCTTATTGTAGCAAGTGGTAATTACCCTTCATCTAGCAGGGCTTTATTCTTAAATTATCCGCCTTTGTGATTTAAGAGAGTTCATTTAGCCAGAAAGACTCATTCTAATTAGGTATATATGTATAATTTCTCTGTTTTAAATGTATTATTCTATTTGCATAAGCAAATGCCCAGTGTCTTCTAAACCTCAATTCCATCCTTTTAATTCTTCCAAGAGGATATGACTGAATATTTATTACTCTGGATAACATAAAAAAAAAATGTGAGGGAAAGTGGAATTCACAGGAGGCCAAAATGCATGAAACACTCAGACTTTTAAAGATGTAGAGAAAAATAATTCTCGCCCCACTTCCCATTCTTTGTGTGTATTCTACAGATACCTTTTTTTTTTGTTTCAGTTATTTATATAGATTTTTCCCCCCTAGGGAAATAGGGACTTTGTTTTCATAGAGTCTGGTTTACATGTCCTCCATACCTCTCACTGAATGCCCTCATGTGCTATCCACTAAGGATTTCCCATCATACAGAGCTGCCGTCATGGTGAATCATTTGTCCCCACCAAGAGCTGAGGCTACTTAAGAATATGAAACTCAACCAAAGAGAAAAAGGCAACAAGATTTTAGAAAAACCCATTGATTTACCATCCTTTTCATGTTAGAAATTGAGCAGGGTCTATCTTCGGATCCAATATCTCATGTGGGGCAGAAGTTTTATCTCGTCTTTGTGTTGAGAAACCACATGTGAACCTATTCAGAGGCTTTGGAAGACCACAGATAATTCAAGCAGATTCAGTCATGTTAATATCTCCACTGTGAACACTATTTCTTTGTTTTCAGCCGTGCATTTCACTAGGTAAATATAGCTGATGACATTTTTCTATCTCAATACCAAATATTTTCTCCTTTTGAAATATCTGCATTGTGTATTGTGCTAAAATTTAAGCTGATTCTATTTATAGATTTAGAAGTTAATATGGCTTGAATATAATGCTAATTATCAAAAGATAATATGAATATGTCTTTTGAATTTTACACTTCCACATGTTTATGAATTCTACCTTTTATGGAAACATGACTTTCTCCTGGAGTTTGGACACCCCTGTGTTATAAGATACTGAAGTCACTGAGACACAGAGGGAGGTCATCAGGGCTGGTGTGCTGGGTTATCACTATGGGCCAGGGACTTTCACAAGGAGAAGAGAATCCAGAACCCTAGTGTGTTTCTCTGTGGTTCTCATGTAAATTTGTTTGGGTAGAACTACTGACGGGTTCAGTTTCAAAGAGTCAACCTCACAGGAGACCACCCAATATAAAACCAGAATCAACATTCCTGATATGTGCTCTGATTGTATGGAGAATCCAAGGTATGTGCTAGTAAATGGCAAACATAGAACAATGTTACCCCAGCACTTAATTAAATAACAAATTATTGGCTGCTATAGCATAGCTGCTATGCAAGCAGCTCTAGTGGGCCATTTCAGGATAATGTCTTTATGTTTCAGTATTGATTCAAGGATTTTTTTATCTCTGCTGAATCACAGGAATATACTCAAAAGAATTTAATACTATATGTCATTTAAAACACTCATAAATCTGGTATACACCTAGGCTTTCCTTTGACCAAATATTGATTTTCTTTTTAGATGAAACAAGTTACCTATCGTATTCTGTGTGATTTCTTCTGATTTTTAGCTAGGACAACACCAGCCTCGGGCCTCATGGTTTCACACACCTTGTGTCCTTTCAGGTCCTGACCTCTCGTGTCCTAGAGAGAACCCTGACATACAGAAATGATTCTCAGAGACTATAAATCTTAGTAGTCACAGACTTGGCTACCAGAACTCAGCCTGAGAGTGCAGCAGAATACAATCAGACATGATGTAGGAAGATAACTGTTTTGACTTCGGGGTTTACTCTCTCAGCATTGATCAGCAATGAGCTTTGTAGGGAAGTCATCTGAGGAAACTTCTTAGCTAGGATCACACCTCATTTACATGTCGTAGGATCCTTCTTGACTTAAAGTTGTTATGGTACCTTGTAGGCAGCCAAACTTTGAGTTCTAATAGAAGTTTCTCATTTTCTATTACTATGAAAAATGTCTGATTATTTGAAAGAAAGCTACATACCAATGCTGACTACTTAAAGGGTTCTGGGACACAGCCCTTACTATCTCTGCAGACTACATGGAAATGAGGAGGTGCCCTTACACACTGTGTTGACCAGATGGTTCACAGGCTGTCCTTCCACTGAATTTCCCTCTATACCTCTCTTTCCATGCTCATCTAAAAAACTACAAAAGGGGCATGGTCAGGAAAGCCCTGAAAGCTCCCTCATTTATTCAGTCTCTCAGGAAATATTAAAATAAAAGCAACCTTGGCTTTCATTTTGTAACCAACACTGGTGGGGAGGAGGAAAGAGTAGTTAAACAACATTATACGTGGTTGGAGTGAAATAACTGGAGGCAAATATCTACACCTTTCTTTTCAATACCTGGGAAGCTCTCAGAGAATAGAATTTCTTTTATACTTCTAAAGGGCATAACACTGAATGGGCACCATAGAATTCAGATAGCCATAAACACAAATGACAAAAATATAAACACATCAGCAAAACTGTTGTCAGTCTCACAGAGCCAGCATGGAGTCCCCAGAGCCCTCTAAGGTCAGCTCTTCCATCACACAGCAGGAAAGGAAAATCCAGGTTGCTCATGTGCTCCAACACACAGAGTAGAGGATGCAGCTGACTATGAAATCAATCTCTGAATAACTATGATACAGCTCTCACCTTTTCCTCCAGGCAATACAGGATAATTTATTTAAGTTCTTTAAATTGAAGTGATATATGCACATTTTATTTTATTTATGTGTCAGGGTGTTTTGCACCACATGCAGAGGCCAGACGAGGGCATCAGATCCCCTAGAACCAAAGCTACAGATGTTGTGAGCCACCACGCAGGTCCTGGGAATTGAGCCTAGGTCCTCTGAAAGAGCAGCCAGTACTCTTAACTGCCAAGCCATCTCTCCAGCCTCTGCATGTCATATTTTTAAAAGTCAAACTATAACACACACTTGTAAAAGCATTTATTGAATGCCCAAAACAAATGGTTTCCATCAATTTACCTGGTACTTTTCAATATATCTTCTTTCATATTTTTAACCAGAATATCTTTTCTGATTTATCTGTGCTTTGTAAATTAAAACATGTGCCGATTTTCTGCAGGTATTGTTACAAATGACCTTTCTTGCTCCAGTCTGCACACACAGAGAGAGAGAGAGAGAGAGAGAGAGAGAGAGAGAGAGAGAGAGAGACTAGCCAACTACCAGCCACCAGCCATCCACCTGATTCCAGAGAGAGTACTGTTCTCACTCTTGTTATGGTAAGTTACTCTACCAACAGTAGTGACAATAGTATCCTTTCTATGTGTTATTATTTTCCTTCTCAAACATAATTGCTTCATCTTCACATATAATTTGTTATGAATAGCTTCCACTAGTTCATGGGGAAATAAAGTTAGAATACACCAGAACAATCCTCCTCAATTTAATTGCACAAATCCATCAGGAAGTTGGCTGGTTCCTATCTTCCTCTTGGTGGTGCATTTTTCATAGCTTGCTCACATAACCTTCTAGGGTTATGATGGACTTCTGCAATGAGCTTCTATAATAATAGCATGCACTAATACCCACAAAGGATTTCCTCATCCCACACAGTTTCACTGACATGATCTCTCCCTGGTGCTATGTAATCATCTTCCTTTGTTTATCCACAGAGTATGACAAATGTCCAGAGTTAGTTTCCGGGGAGATTGAGCAAAGGAAGCAAAACAAAGAGTTTTTATTTCATTCTATCATCATTGTATTTGCTATATAATTTGAGAGCCATATCTAAGGGAATTTGTTTGCTTTCGTCCATTGTATGCTGGCTGTAGAGATCTATAATGTTGTAATGCAATTTGGGTTTATCATTCCTTATGTATGTAATTGTGTTTTCCTCTGTACAACTCAGAATAAACCAGAAAGCTGGAAAGAAAGGTAGATATGCCTATCAGAGGGAATTCTCTACCATAAATTGTTTATGGAAATTCCAAATGAATAATGATGAATGATGACAAAGAGGGTCAAACAATACATGGCCCACTTTGGCCAAGGTTCCTGAGCTCTGTTCAGAAATAGCTGATAAGCTGCCACCTCTCCATGGATGCTCATGTTTGGGTCCTCTTTCTCCATCTCCCATCACACACTATGTTCTATGGTGCTGAATGGTGCCTTCAGCTCCTACCCTGAAAGCTGACCTCAGAGACAATAACAAAGGATTTCAGAATCCATGAGTGTCTTATCAGCACATACTCTTTGGTTCAACTCTAGTGAGTCATTTGTCTAGAAATTTAACCATTCCATCTATGCCTTCCAATTTACTATAAGTTTTCAAAATAGTGGTGTCTGTGATAAGGGTCTATTTTAGCCTATAATTTCATTTGTGACATCTTTATCATCCTTTTGGTTAATTTGTCTGTCTTGTTCATTTTTTCTAACTTTTTTTTCATTTGGTATTTGTACTATCCTTTTCATTTTCCATTTTATTCATTTTAGCCATGGTCTTTACTGTTTCTATTTTTCTACTCATGTCTAGATTGGTTTATTCCCATTTTCCTAATGCTTTGAAATTTATCATTCTGTTATTCAATTTAATTCTATATTTTTTTTTTCATGACAGCTATAAACTTTCATCTTAGAACAGCTTTTAATCTATTTGTGGCTTCTGTGTGCTGTGTTTTCATTTTCAACTGACTCTAGGGATTTTCCAACCCCTACTTGTGTTTTATTTGATGACTTACTAATTACTCAAAAACCTACTTTGTGATCTGCATTTTGAATATGTATTGGACTTCATCATGTTGATTTCTAGACTTATCAAATAAAATGTAGTAAAATGCAAAGCACTGTTTGAGTTTCCTCAAATTTAATAAGACTTTCTCTCTTTACTAGAATATTATCTACTTGGGAGGAATTCACATATATGTCTGAGAAGAATATGTATTTTCCGTGCTTTGGCATGGAACAGTTTAATGTGCGATGTTTGTTTATTTATTTATTTATTTTTGGTCTGGATGTTCTATCTATGGGGGAAAGGGGTAATGAAGCAACTTACTACTGTGTGTTGAGAGCTATTTGATTCAATATGTCTAGCAGTATTTGTTTTATAAAATTTAGTGTGATAACTTTTGAGGTGCATATGTTTATAATTGTTATATCATGTTACTGATCATTCCCTTTATCAATATGACGATCCTCTTCATTTCTTTTATGACTTTTTTGGCTTGGCATGTTTGTTGGAATGTGTGTTGCATTTCTAAATGCTTTCTGGTACCATTTATTTGGAATATTGATATACATCCTTTCACTTTGAGTACATGCCTGTCTCTGCCTGTGAAGTGTGTTTCTTGTAGGTAGCAAGTAGTTGGACTTGTTTTTTGTTATTGCTTTTGTTTTCATTTTGTTTTGTTTTTGTAATTAATCCATCACTTTGTATCTTTTAATTGGAGAACCAAAACCACTATCATTCAAAACTACTATTAAAGCCTGCATACTTTTTCTGAATTTTATTTTATAATATTTGATTCCTTCTTAGTCTCTATTTGCTTAACCGCCTTTATAGCAACACATTTTTTTCTGAAATCTGAATGGGCATGTCTATCAGTGAAGTTGTGAATTGAATCATACAGATCCCCAATGGTTTATAACATAAGTCCCCCAAATAATTGCTTATACTTGTCCTTTTTCTACCATGAGTCTTATGGCTACTCTTCTTGAGGATCTCAAACAGGAATCAATGTCCATTGCCCCTTCTGCCTCACCATTTGGAACTCTCACTATCTCTGATTCAATGTCTTTCCCCTATAATAAACCAGCACTGGTTTGAGCCCACCTGACCCTTTCTGAGAATACCCTTACACAGGGTAACACAGACAACTTGTGACTTCCAAGCCATGGGCTCAGCTAGCTACCTCCCAAAATGACTTTGTACCACAGAATCAGGACTGAACACTGGGAAGAAGAAATTCCAGTGCCAGTATGCTACAGAATCCATGTCTGCTTAGAGTGAGACTCTGATTAGCACTGATGAATGCTGGTTGTGTTTTCTGAGTCCCTCTCTCAGAGGACTCTACCACCTCCTTACAAACTGCACACTGCAGCCTTTTCTCTTCTGCTCTGTCCTCCTAATTCTTGCCTTTTAAAGAATATGTCTTTTCACTACTGGGGCATCAGTGCTTTTCCTCTATTACCCACCTCAAAGGATTTAGTTGAGTCCCACACCACCGTAGATGCCACTTGTGATTATTAATCATTACGGTTAACTTGACTGGATTTAGAACTCCCTAGGAGACACCTCAGGGAGACTGAGAAATAGAAAGCCTATTCTGAAGGTGGACAGTGCCATCCTACAAACTGAATAAAATGAGAAAAATGAAGAAAGCAATCTGAATCCCAGGCTTTATCTTTGCTTCCTGCCTGTGTGTATGTGTGTGGGGGGAGACAATATCACCAGTGTCTCAGACTTCCATCACTGCAATCAATCAAAGCTGCTCTCCTAATACCATGTTTTTCCCATCCTGATAGACTGTGCTCTCAAACCCTGAACCCAAGCAAACACTTTTTGTGTGGCTTTGGTCAGGTATTTTCTTAATATAACAAGAAAAGTAACTAATATACACTAATATGCCAGTGGTGGATGATCATTTCTTGCCTACCATCTTGACTTCAGTCATGAAGAATCTTTTGTTTAAGCAGGAGTTTTAGCCCTGAAGCAAGTAAGTCTTTTCATGACTGCTGAGGATCTCTAGTCACGTGACTGTACTGAAAGTAAAAGTTAGAAGTTTGTCAGAACCCTTCTGTGAGCTTCCCGGGACAAGAGACAGAAACAATTATCTTAGTTGACTTGTTTTACAGCTGTCAATTTTGTTCCAGTCACTAAATTCAGCATCATGTGTCTATGAAATCATTTCCGGCAACAGGCACGTGGTGGCAGGCTGCCATTCGAATCAAGCCCACATGAATCAGCCTTCTCTGAAAGCCTTCATCCGGCATCTCTTCAAAGACCAACTACTGTTCTAGGCATGGCAGACACGAAACACTCTAGACATCTGAACTAAACACAGCTGCATATATGAAATGTATTGAGAGGTCTAGAAGAAAAAAAAGGGGGGAGAAGGAAGGAAGTGGGCATCAGGATAGGTATTTGGTACCTTATAGGAACCAGAGGCTCTTTGAGTCAATGAGTGAAGCCCACCTCTGTTATAACATGTCCTCTTGTTGTTCAACCCTGTGCTATGAAGCTTCCCTCTGGGGACTCTATACCTTCTTATTCTTGAGTGTCCTGACTCTCTGGATGTGTCTATGTTCCATCTCAACTTCTTTTTCCATCTCTTGTGTGGACTGTTCATTTCAGCTCTGCCCTCTGCTCAAGCAGGGACTGTCTGTTCATCCCACATGCATTTGCAAAATGTACCTTTTCCTTATCCTCGTTAAATTTTGCTTTAAACTTCTTAAGTTTTCTGTTCTGTCCATTTTAATGAAGTCTAAGAAGGGGGCTAGAATTGCCTTATTTGCTTAACGCTTCACATGTAACTGCAAACTTAAGCACTATTTATATGTCTTAGACTTTCTCAGGGAATGGAAAAATAGTCAAGAACACCACAGCATGACATGACCTCACACACCTGATGCCTGCTGTAATAGGGGATTTATTAAGGCAGCTCCATGTAGTTAAAAGGGAGGTTAATTTTGGGGTAACTTACAACAAATAAAGGGATAGGTTATCCAGGAGAGGTGAAGTGCAGTCCAGCTGTGTTTTCTGGAGAACTCTGCTCAGTCTACCATCCAGCATCCAGGATCACCAGGAACCAAGAGAGCTGGCACATCCGGATCTTGGGTCTTAAGGGCTCCTGTCTGGAACAGCTTTCTATAATTGAATCCTTCGTGATCTTTTGAAGTCCATTTAAAATCCTGAGCAGGTGGCCCATGTTTGCCACTGAGCTGGATGTGGTTGTACCGCTCCATTGTTTGCTTTTCATACATTGTAATATGAACTTCAGTCAAAGAGTTTATTATTTTTATGGCATTCTCCACCATGTATAATATAGAGTACCAAATTAGTGTGCATTCCTTCCATTTCAACATTCCAGACAAATGAATGAAAATTAAATGTGTGTAATGTTTTCAATTTATCTATTAACAAATAGCTGTGATTTGTCATGCCCCATGATACTAAACTGTAGAAAATGCACTTTTAATATCTCATTTACAAAAGGTAAACACACCTCCATTGGTAATAACCTTCACTTACTTTACCCATTCAGGCATTTAGCCTTCTTGTTTCGCTGCAGCTCAACAACATCCCTACAGTACTGATGAGCTCCTCCTCTTTCCCTATCAAGTAGAGGATTCCAAACACAGAAAACTTCTGTTCTGTCTGGAAATGTGATTTGGGTCACTTGCAGCAGAACTAACAATGCAAAATCCACATGTGAGCCATATAGTAGAAGAAGACCCTTGAAGGTTCTGAATGCAGATCTGAAAGACTGTCAGCTGTACTTTTCATTTACATAAAGAGATCCAGGAACTCTCTCCTGCAATGCCTGTTTGACACCTATGCTCAGAAAACAAAACAAAACAAACAAGCAAACAAACAAAAACATGCTGTTTCATGTTAAGTAACCCTGAAACCTCCTTTAGAAACATCTTACCACAGCAGAATGTAAACCATTGGCTCAGAGGCACAACCTCGTAAACTCTGCCGTTTCAGGAAAACATAAATATTGGATGTAAACATTGGTTCTCTAGAGTCTGAATGTTTATCTTTCTCATTATCACAACTGCTTTGTTCCACCCCTCTATCCATTCTCTTCTTGAACCCATCTATTGGATTTTATTTTTTGGTAGTTGAAATTGCGGCTCTAAGCTTGCCAATCAAGTTGATGCTCATTTGTTTCAATGTGTTTGTAGTTGCTTATTGGAGCATTTTGATAATTGCTCTGTAAGTATCCAGAAGATGCTAACATCTGCCATCTTTCTGCTGCCTTTCCTCTTATCCATTTCCTATTCTTATGTGTGAACAAGAAGTTCCTGCTGGTGCTGTTTGTTTCTGTGTTGCATGATGGGCATGTGAGTTTTCTGAATGTGAAGGAATCCAGCTCAGCAAATGGGCACAGAAGTCTGCCTCCTGCACTGCCCTCTGCTCCCTGGTGTGCGGTGAGTCATCATGTCTCCTGCCTCAGTGGGGGTCCCAATTTAGCCATCCAAGACCATTTTCTCTGGGTGCTTCAGGATTACAATGGTTTCCATTGAATTCCAGACCTCAAGGTACCTTAGTAGACCTTGAGACAGTAGATATTTGGATCCCTGGCTTTGCCCTTGTTGGTGTTAGTGAGCAGGACTGTTGCTCCGCTGTGCTGTCTTTGGCTGGAGTCTGTCCTGCTAGGCTTCCTTCGTTGCCCTAGGCTGCAGAGAGCATCCATTGCTGGGGTCTTGAATTGCTTTCACTGTTGAAGTAAGAAATCCCATGCTCAGTATCATACTGTCCTTGGTTCTGAGGCCCCTGGCTTGGATTTTTCTCTTCCTTTCAGATTTCACTTCTTGTGTAATGTCTCTGCCTTTTAGTTTAACTTTGAGGCAAGAATAAAGAATTTCTACTTAGTCTCTTTAAAGCAAAAGTCTTGACATGTGTATTAAGAACATGAAAACTAACATTGTAAGTCAACCACATGCAGGAGCATTTAGTGTTTGCATGCTTTTCTGGTGTCTTTTAAACTGATGATTGGATTCACGGAACTCCAGCAGGGACCAGTTAATATGTGCCTGGAGAATGAGCCATTAATGTAAATATGAGCTTTGATAAAAGGTAATTTGGAAAGCTAGTCAGCATCAAGACAAAACAAATCCATTTCATCATCAAAGAGCAACAATTTAAGGGCCATCAGTTCTGAGGTGTGCTGGGTTAAAAAAAAAAAAAAGCTTTCTTTAATATTCACAACTGTCACTGGCTTCCTCAGACTTAACTCTGCTTCTCAATGAAAGGGAAAAAAGAAAAGACAGAGCAAAAGCCCTTACAAGCTTACAACTTTCTCTGAAAAATTTAATAAAACATGAAAAAAAAAATTAAAAAATTTTCATCTGAGAGTTGACCAAACACTCAGGAACAGATGGACAATGGGGAGGACACACCCAGCTGGAAGAAAATGCTGTGAGACAGGTGGAAATAGCTTCACACAGTTGATAGGGTCTACATCACATAGTACTATGAGGTTATGTCTTGGCTCAGTGCAAAATAACTCCTCAGGTACCTCATCTTTCACAGATGCAAAGATGAAGGAGAATGAAATAGGATGATGGGCCGGGTGGCAGTGGCGCACGCCTTTAATTCCAGCACTCGGGAGGCAGAGCCAGGCGGATCTCTGTGAGTTCAAGTCCAGCATGGTCTAGAGATCCAGGACAGGTACCAAAACTATACAGAGAAACACTATCTCAGAAAAAAAAAATAGGATGAAGGAGTTTATATTCTAGCCTGGAAAAAAACAACATGTACAGTACTAAGACAAATAAAGAATCTGCCCGATATGTGGATTATCCATAATCAAGAATGTTTTTGGTGTGAGGCTTGGAACATGGTTTGATTACATTACAGACTTGATTTCTGCCTGCAAACCTCATTTGTGATAATGGAAGTGATATTTTACATTTTGGGGTAGAGGGAAAAGATAATAATAGTAATTTCTTCCTTTGATTTAGGAAGACATTGACAGATACCAAGGTCCTCTGTGCACACAGTCTACTCTCCTCCTGAAATTCCCAAGTTCTTGGTCCAAGGTCACACAGGGCAGGCTCTGCTTAGCAGTTACATTACAAGGGAACAACACAGGACTAGACAGTTAAGTGCAGAGCAAATGCAGCCATGTCGTGGGGCTCTGGGCAGAAGTTCGTTGTTAGAGAGAGGAAGAAGAGAAATCTGGAATGTGGTAGGAAAGGGGAAGGAGAGAGAGAGTTAGCAGTTGTGGGACTCTATGAAGAACAGAGAAGGGAAAACACTTGAAAGAAGATGTGGTGGATGTGGACTGCTTTGGTGAGAATGAAACTGAGAACAGATTTGGACTCCAAATTACAGAATGAATAACAAATGCTTCTAAAACAAGCCATGTATGGCAATGCTTCAGTCCATAAACACTGAGGAAGAATTTGTACCGTGTCCTCTAAAGTAGTCAAAGCAGCAGGGTGCTTCAATGACATGAAAGGCACTAACTGGATAACGAGGAGCTATGGAGGTGTTGCTTTGAGCATGGGAGACACGGTGCCTCAGCTTGACTGTGAATCTTGCTTCACACCATGATCATGCTAGCTTTGTGTGGATGGTTTAGCTAAAGGCGAAGTTTGCTGACACTGTAAGGTCAGCTCCAACAGTCTCAAAACACCATGACACAGATTTGTTGACAGGAAAATGCTTAGTTAATATTTAAAATTCATGACTAGAAGGCTAAATATTTTATTAACAGAGAACAATCTAGCACATGGGTGAAAAATAAATATTTTCAAATTAGTGTGTCTGGTGCACAGTTTCTGTATCTACTTATAAATTATTATGACACCCAAGGATATCCGAAAGAAATATGAGATGTTTACACACAGGGAATGATGATATCTGCAGGACTTGTTTTTCTTATCCTATCCGTTCATTCCAAGTTGTAGCTGAAAGTTTTCTCCGGTCCTGCCCAACCCCATGGACCCCGCAGCTGCTTATAAAATAATCACTCAGAAGCTTATATTAATTAAAACTGCTTGGGCATTAGCTCAGGCTAACTACTGACTAGCTCTTACCTTTAAACTCAGCCCATTTCTGAGAATCTATATGTTGCCACATGTCCCATGGCTTTACCTGTGTGCCATTACATGCTGCCCCCTGGCTGGATGGCAGGCTGGCATCTCCTGACCCATCCTTCCTCTTCCCAGCATTCTATTTGTCTGCTTATCCCACCTATACTTCCTGCCTTGCTACTGGCTAATCAGCATGTTATTAAACCACTGTACAAAAGCATTATCCCACAGCACCAAGTTCCAAGAACAGGGCTTCCACAAGGTCCACCAGAATGGTGGTAAACAGTGTGGATAAATGCACACACAGCATGTGGCCAGGCCCGTCAAACAGCAGCATCTGTCCCTATGGTCTCAGCACTCAGGATACAGAGGAAGGAGGATTGGTACGAGTTCCAGCACAGTGGAGGCTACAGAGTGAGACCCTGTCTCCAAGAGCCAAATTAAAAAATATATTATCCTAAGAAAAGTAAATTAGTGAAAAAAAAAATTTTTTCTGTCACTTTGCTTCCCAAGTAAGTTCCAGGTGACATGACATCGTTTAGGATTTCTGATCATCTGTCCCTTATGTCCATGGTCTCAGGGTTGCAATGAGAAGGAGCTATGGTCTCGGGATTGGGTTGGGAAGGAGCTGTGGTCTCAGGGTTGGGTTGGAAAGGAGTTGGGCTCTCTGGGTTGTGGAGGATTTGTGGCACTAAGGTCATTGTGTTAGTTATTTTTAACTCATGGTGAGCTTCCAGCTCCAGAGCCATATGACTCCTCTGGCCACCACAGGTACCTGCACTTACATAAACATTTCACCACACAGACATGCATGCATAATTAAAATAAAAACAAAATCTGAAAAATCTAAATAAAAAGTCCTTACATATCTAGGTATGCCTGAAGTTAAAAAATATCAAATTTATTTGAGAAATAATGAGAAAAACTGACTCATTGCTATGGGAGATGCCTCTAAGCAGTCACCGCATTGAGTCTTGTTTGCTTTGAGCATGTCTTTTAACACCCTATACTTCCATCATGTAGCAATCCAATTATAGTAAAATGGGATACTTAGGACAATATTGTGTCCCAAGGTATTCACCTTACATGAGGGCAATGCCTCTTACAGAGAAAATGACTGTCATCTTAGATGAAAAGAGCCATCTGAATTCATCCATGTCTCAAAAGATTTATGTTTCTTCAGGGACAGAGGGAAGGAGCTCTCTTCCACAAGGGGAGAAGGGAGTAACAAGGGCCGTGTTTCATATGGTTCATGTAGAAGCAAACTTCATTACAAAGGTTCAAAGTTCTCGGGTAGCCATATTAATTCACAGCAACTCACTGATCTGTGTTCTCTGAGGTCACACTAGTCTTTCCCAGCTTTGTCATGGTCTCTGTACATAAAATGAAATGTAGACAAGGACATTCCTCCAGAGAGCCAAGCAGCCCCAGGCAAGCGTTTTTCTATAATAACCCATTTTCCTTACTTATATTGTCATTATCATCAGAGCTTAACAAATACAAATATCAAGCAGAGCCAGGAAAGCGTGTACATAGGAAATCGCAGAACACTCTGACTCTGCATCCTCCCATCACCCAACATCCTCCCATCACCCCCGCATCCTCCCATCACCCCATGTCTTCCCATCACCCTGCATCCTTCTATCACCCTGCATCCCTGATGGACTCTGAGGTGAGCACTCATAGGCCTCTTACTTCACTTTCTGTTTTATTACACATTCTTTATATTGGAGAATCTTCTTTTTTAAATGTGCCTATCAAATGGTATTATCCATATTTCTTCACAAGAATGAACTTCTCTTCTCTATGGCACTTGGGGACAGAGGTGAAAAGAACTGCTGTGTGTGGTTACCAAGGCAAAAAGGGAGAGTTAAGTGTGGACATGTGGGCATTCACACTCCTCCAGCTATTGTTCTATCTTCGTGGCAAGACAGATCTCTCATTCCCACTGAGATCAAATGGGGGTAGAAGCGGGGAAGCTGATGTGAGTTTCATCTTCAACTTCAAAGAAGGCAGAATTTCCATATAAGTTAGTACAGTCACAGAGAAAAAGAAAAAGGAATCTGGTTTTAACTTTGGCACCGTGGTTGTGCCTTAATCTACGGCTATCTTAGCCAGCAAATGCAACTCTCACAGTAACTGGCCTGCTTACCTAGCAACAGCCTGGCCATTCAGGCCACAGCCTGGTGAGAATTCTGCTCCTGAAGGCACCATCCCTGCTGTTACCACTACAGGTAACTTTAATTAAATCTCTATCATTCTAATTATGAATAAGACTTGAGATTCAAAGGCTGGGGTGAAAACCTGCAAGCTTAGAGAGACTCCGTAATAACTAGCTAACCCTCTCTCCTTGCTAGGGTCCATGGAAGACCTATGCTTCCACTTGGCCAAACCACAAAAAGCTGTGCTACTCCAAACCCCACCCTACTGCTTCCTGTGTCTCTCTATCTCTCCCAGAGGCCTTCTGGTGCTCTATGATCACTTTCTGTCAACTAGTTGCTAACACAGCCTACTGACCCAAGGTTAATTTTATTTAATTAACACAAATGAAAACTCGGGGTTCACAGTATGATTGAATATCCCCCAACAGAATCTATTCTTAAGCAGAGTAAAATGCTTAAGTTAATTTTTGTTCATAAAATTATATTACCATGCAAAAAGATACAATTTTATGATTCTGTCCACTAAGGGCCAAACTTTGAGCATAATTCCTTGGACCTGGCATATCTGTTTTTAGTTTCTCGATGTGAAAGGAAATGTATTTTACGAGAGGACTGAAGGAGCTTCGGATATTTGTCATGAAAATGTATAAACATAATTTTATATGAATGTACATTTAATCAAACATTAATGGGGTGAGTATATAAATAAGTAAACAGAACATATGAATAAATAAAACACACTAAATTATAAGAGGATGAAGGAAGAAAAAAGAAGCATAACCTGTTAAGTAACTTGGAAACAGCCAAGTGGCAGGTTGAGTCCTAGTGATGTCATCATGACCATAGTTACATTAAGTGAGAAAGAGCTAATTTACTAGTTTATTACAAAGAGAGGTTGGAAGACAGAAACATAAACTAAAATTTAACTGCATATTCATGTAGGTTCAAGTAGACTGGGAGAGGAAAGGGTAGCCTATAAACACGAGTCAAAAATCCAGAGTGTCATTTCAGCATCAGAAGAAATGGAGGAAAATGAAAGAATGTCATTTAATGACCAAGAAAATGTAGAGACCCTAAGCAGAAGCCCATCCAAGTTTACACATGAGCTAAAAGTTAAAGCACCAAAGTAAAACTCTAAGATATAAGACAAAACTATCATTAGTCTCTCTCCCTATAAAAATTAAACCAATTCTCTATATCTGTGAAATTAATTACTCTATATAAATTAAAGGTGCTTAATGTGTGAAATATTTTATTATTTAAATATACACCAATAGCAATAACATTTAGCCTAATCCAAAGTAGAATATTTGATGATGGAGTTATTCATAAGGTATGTGACTATTCATATCACACAAAATTTCAAGAGCCTACTTTGAACAGCTGCGAATTTGGATTTATGTAAACATGTAACTATTTTAAAAGAAGCTAAGAGGATCATGATTCACACAATCCCAAGTCTGAGTGGGTTCTGATATGTATTTGTACACCACTTCAGAACTCAGAAGTATTTTCTTAAGAGGGACAAAAGCCATAAACAAATGTTGAAATTCCAGGTCACACAGGTTATGTTGTTAAATGGTGGTGCAAGCCACAGGAAAATGTAATGGAATTCAGCTACTATCACAAAAGCTGCTACTTGGAAAAGTAAAGGACTTCTCCAAAGGTCAAGCATGGCTTAAGAAGTCTTGGTGATATTTTAGCTTTTGTATATATATTAGCTGTTTCCTAAAATGACTTTCTTGCACACTTCCAAGAACTCCTAACAGTGTACTTATTTAAAATGCCTATCAAGCATCCAAGGCCATAGGAAACAACACCTGTCTCCTAGGTTAGGCAGATAGCTTTATTTCTTATGCAATTTAGGGTGAGACTCTCCTTTCTTATACAACCTTACTAATAGACCCCTAACTTCTTACCTAACCACTTCTAGGAATGTAGACTCAGCACATAGATCCCCTTTTTCATATACTAACTGGTCATTAGCACTCAGTTGACCTCCTCTTTTACCTCTCCCATTTTGGGTTGTAAAAGAAGGCCTGACAGTCACTAGCTGAGGAAAATTCTTACCTACCTTTATGACCCCATAGAATTCAAGCCTGGTGACCTTGCTCAGACAGAGGATTGCTATTGCTTGGGTTTATAACTGGATTCCAGAGAGACTTGGGGAGAATGGAGAGAATAAGGAGACAGAGAAGAGAAAAGACAGAGAAGAGAAAAGAGAATGGAAGAACTAGATGGGTAAGAACTTGAGAGGAACAGACTGAGAAAAGAAAGAACTAGATTGAAGGGCTAAAAGAGAGTACTAGAGGAACGAGATGGAAGATGAGGAAGAACCAGATAGGGAAGAACAAGATGTGAGAAAAGGAGATGGGAAAGGAGCTGATATGGGAAAGAACTAGATGTATGAGAACCTAGAAGGGGCAGAACTAAGATGAAGTTGTGATACCTCAGGAAAACCCCCCACTCTATCCCCTATAGACACAGAGAAGTTTAAACCAGGATTCCTAAGTGTAGATAAGAACTTAGACCCCTTTTCCCCAGGTGGCTGTATCTGCTACAGGGACTTTGGAAAACACAGAATCAGGATATTCGACCAAAAGACTAAAAAAAGGGAGGTGGGTTAAAATAAATTATATAGTCTGTGCCTTTAAGAACTAGCCTCACAAAGAAAGGGGAGCACTCCTGCCAACCTCCCTGCTGTGAGTGAGAGATTTGGAAGAGCCTCCCTGGAGGCTTGTAAACTTAGAATACACCTTACTTTTGCATTCTGTACCTAAAGTCTCCAGTGGTGGCTTTGGGGATGTGATATAGGCACAATAAGACCCTCACTCTATTGTCTCAAAAAGGGGGCCTTAGACAAAGATATCTCAATATAGATAGACCCAGGCCAGTTTCAAGTCCCCAGAAATGATGGCGCCAGCCCCAGGAACTCAAAATAACAAAGTCAGGATGTCTGATGGTAACCAATTAATCACAAGATGCCCCTCTCCAGAGATAACATGACCAGACCCCGGAGAGGAGTTGTAAAACTCCTGACAGGGCAAACAGATAAGCTAGAATAAGATAAAGTCTAGGCCCGGGAAAAACTCGACCAATCAAGGATGGACCCATACTAACCCCCTCCCCTCTAAGAAATTTTATGGGTTTTGCCTATAAAAACTACCTTCCCCAAGAAAGAGTAACTCTTCCCTGCCTCACTTGAGATGACTTGAGATGAGTTCCCTGTCATGACTTGCAGCAGAAGTAAACCTTGCTTTTGCATTCTGGTATGCTCGTCCTTGGTGGTCTCTCTGGGGGTTATGATCGATCTGGGCACAACAAAGGAATTATGATAGAACCTGCAGGGGACTGCAGATAAATGTAGAGAGAAATCAGGCAAGAAAGGAGCTAGGCATGAGAACAGAATAGGAGCTGTGTAGAGAGAGAACTAACAGAATAATAAAGTGTGTGGACTAAGGAGTTTCGTGTACATAGATTCATTTCTTTTCACCCAAGATTAATTATCTGGTTAATCTTGGTTGTAGATTCTTCCCAGACTATGGGAGGAGACTATTGAGGGGCTGGACCCTGTAGTCCCCAATAAAATGGATGATAAAGTCAGTAAGCAGCATTAATAATACTAAGAAGTTTGCTTCCTTTCAGTAGTCAAGAAAGTATTTCATATTCATTTGGCTTGAGAAATCTGTTACATATTTACTACCCTGGTTTTGCTTCAAGTTGTGAAGTATCTGAGGCATCTAAAACTTATGTTCCTGTCTTAGGTCTGCTCCATGTATGATGGGGGCCACCACTCAGAGCAATCACCTTTCTGCTTAATCAAATTGATGCAAAAGAACTCTTTTCATTTTAAAAATTCTGGTTAAAAACACCTGAGCTCCACCAGGTGAGGCATTTCTACATATGCAGTTGGGTGTTACTGAGCATGTTCACATTGCTGTGCGATGTTAGCCACTATTACCTTCGTAATGTTCAACAAACGCCTTCAAGGTTCACCCATGTTGTATCATGGGCCAGAGATCCCTCTCTTTTCACGGATGAACATTTTCTACTACATCTGGATTCTCCCATTTCTTCTCCAATCATCTGCTGATGGATAGTTAGGCCATTTCTGTAACTTGGCTATTGTAAGCATCGCGGCTGCAAACATGAGTGTGTCGTCCCATTTTAAGAAGAAAACAAATCAGAACCTTTGACCAAATAAGTAAGGATCATATGATAGTCCCAGAACTAAACCTCTGAAAGAGAATAGAATTACTCTGCATGATTTTCATGATCTTTCTGGCCAGTGGGTTTTACTACAAGTTATGGAAGAAAGAATGAAAATGTAAATAAAGGAAAAGACAAAATTCTGGGGGATTCTGCTCAGACAGTTGCCTCACAGCCATGTTCTAATGTTCTAGATCCCTCAACACTTTCCCTTTTTCCTATCTACCCTCCTCTCTCTCCCCTCTCCCATCTTTCCTTCCTCTGTCCATTACTTCCCTCTTTCCTGACTTTCTCCCTCCCTTCTTTTTTTCCTCCTCTCCCTCTCTTCCTCTTTTCCTCCTTCCTTCCCCTTTCCCTGCTTCTTTTCCTTCCCTTTCTTCCTTCCTCTCCCCTTTCCTGCCTTCTGCCTCTCCATTTTTCTTTCTTCTCTCCCTCCATCCCTTCTTGCCCTCTCTCCCTCTGTCTCTGTTCCTTCTTTCCTGCGGATTGAATGACAGTGTAGAATTAATAAATGCTACTGTCTCTGCTATCGTGAGCAGTCCATTCCCATCACTACTACAGCAGCTCTGAAAAGTCTGTGTGTGATTTGTTCAGGCCTGGATTCCTGCAGGGTTGACCTCAGTAGAAGAGGGAAAGTGCCTGTCTAAGCCCCAGCCATTTCCCAGACATCTAGTAATCAGCAACCATTTTAATCTGAACACTGACTGGGGTACCCTCACCAGGACCTCTGTTGTTCACCATCATGTATGGACTATATCAGAGTTTTCTAGCCTGAATGTAGCCCCTTCCTTACATTCCCAGGCCACTTCCTCCACATTCTCTCTACTTGGGCTGGCTCTCCTGGCACCCAATCTCCACCTTCACCCTGTATGCTCTCACTTTCCATTCTCAGCATTGCAGCTTGCTCAGCAACTTCTCCACTCCAACCCTCCACAATCTCCCAAGTCACACAGTCTGGGGGGCTTAACATAGTGAAGGGACTGCCCAAGTAGTTACCTGGGCACTCAGAGGTAATCTTGGTTCTGGAGGCTGCTCTTCCTCCTTGCTTAGTGGCACTGGCTTTTTTTTTTTTTTTAATGAGGTGCCAGCACTCAGATACTGTGCCTTGGTGACTGTCTCTCCAAGGAACTTTGGTCTGTTGCCTGGGATGGAACAGTCACTGTCATCTTCAATTAGCTTTGGAGCACCTCAGTCCCACCACAGTACCTCACAGGGGCTCCTGCTTCATCTGCACCCTGACACTTGACTTGATTTTAATCCTATCTCTTGCTTTCATAGATCGTTCATATTCTTTGCTGAATAACACACATATTATCACAGAGACAGTTTGTCTTGATCACTCATGTTTATATTTCTCAGTGGCATGTTTACTCACATGTCCCGAACTCCAGAAGAGTGCCTGATCCACAAAAACATTGTCAATATTTGTCAAAAAAAAAAAATTGGAATTCCAAGGCTGTTCTTTATTCTCCTTTACTCCCAATATCCTTGACAAGGAGGCTGCAAAGTCCTGCTGCTGCTGGGGAGTGGGCAGCACAGGAAAACATGCCAGTTCCAGCACCCCAAAGCCTGGGTCAACCCAGATTTGTTTCCAAGAAGATTGGAGTCTACATTCCATGTACTCCTATCAAGTCTGAAAGTCACCAAAGGGCACACAGGGGTCCTTCTGTCCTCCTTTAGTAAGGGCATACCATAGCAGGTGTCCCCAGACTCTCATCTCCCCCTTCCCCACAAACCTAAACTCTGTGAAACTCTAAGGCAAGATACCATGCTAGATGTAGTTTTCTTTCTATGCACACTTCTCTATTCTTCCTATGAACAGTCTGCCCATGAACAACACTCACGAGAACATAAAGCCCAGACACTCTCCATGCAAGTATTGTAAATTGTCGTCTGTTTTCTTCCATGTTTAGAACCAGGATCATGGCATAGGCTGCACACTAAGCAGGCCAAAACAACAGAATGAGCCCTGGAGGAAAGGGGGGCAGGTGTGGATTGCTATTCTCTCCCCTCCAGCTAGCTCTCTCTTGCCTTCTCTCTTCCACACTTCAGAGAATTGATCAGAACATTGTATCAATTACCCATGCTTTATAAAGTTAACTATTACGATAAATGATGTCTTCAGATATAGAGTCCATTAATTTAGTCATAATCATAATCAACAGCTATGCTTACTTCATGAGGGTGATGGATCTCAAATTTGGGCCCATTTTGAAGTAACTAGGTTGATAAAAATGGAGGATGACAGAGAATTCACAGGTGTGTGTGTGTAGTCAGTCATTCAAATGCCTCAGGACTGACTGCTGCTTAGCTGTGCATGGCCACTCGAATACCCTAGTACTATTGCACAGTTGTATAGGTTGTCACAAACCATGGCTTGTCATTCTCTGGTGTCCAGCCCTTCCCTAGAGGCTCAGAACTCCCTATTGCCTGTATCATTCCTGGAAGTATTTAACCTACAAGATGGAGGTGTGTTCACTGCTATGGGATGTTCTGTATGCTGTGAACGTGTTGCTCTGATTGGTTGATAAATAAAATGCTGATTGGTCAGTCGCCAGGCAGGAAGTATAGGCAAGATAAGCAGATGAGGAGAATTCTGGGAAGTGAAGGCTGAGTCAGGAGATGCCAGCCTGCCGTCCAGGGAGCAGCATGTAATGGCACATAGGTAAAGCCATAGAAAATGTGGCAACATATAGATTCACAGAAATAGACTGAGTTTAAGTGCAAGAGCTAGTCAGTAATAAGCTTGAGCTAATGGCCAAACAGTTTGTAAATAATATAAACCTGTGGGTGTTTACTTGGGTCCCGCGGCTGCAGGACTTGTAAGTGAGAGAGATTTGTCCTGACTGAGGGCCAGGTGGGACACAGGAAAACTCTGGCTACTAATGGTGCCCAACGTGGGGCAAAAATGTCCACCAAAACATGAGAAAGCTTTAAAAAAAAAGTTCTAAATGGAGCCAAAAGCAGCTTCTTAGTTGTGTCTCTCAGGAAAGCTGTGATACAGGGATGCTGTGGCGTGCGGGCTTGAGCTACAGTATGGCAGGTTCCTGCCACTGTACACAGTGGCATCTGTGAGCCACACAGCACACTGTGTGGCAGATTTAGTTTTTGCTAGTAAAAAAAAAATGTTTTGTGGATAAATGCTACTGGATGGAAGCATAGACCCACTGCCTCCCAGAGTCAGTAGAGAACATGGTTCCCCCAGAGCTGACCGTAAATAGTAAACATAGTTCCGTCATGTTGGAAAGGTGAGGTGAGCAGAGCCAACAGCCAAAGTTGCCATGTCAGTCCTAGTCATCTACAGTTTAAAACAATAGATTCTCAATAAAACAGATTCAGATGAAATAAACCTCTAAACAGTTTATACTGTGTATAAAATCTCTGGCTACAGTTCACTTCTGCATTTGTTGGGCCCTGGAATTGCACAAATAACAGGCAGCAGACTACCAACGTCTATAAACCAGAAGCAACTTTACTTAAAACACCATGGGAAACAGAAAAAAACTTCTAACTAGTTGGGGCCACAGAGAGTTATTTGGCTCTGTGACCCCAATGAGGAGCTATAAACATCTTTTTATAGCCAAAGGTTATACACAGGGCAGACAGTATATATCAGGATTTACAGCCTCTTGGGAATGCATTCTTAGGGTTAGGGTCTACAACTCTTATGGAGTGCACCCTTGGTGTTGTGATTTACAACCTCTAATTACAGGGCATTAGGTCAAGATGTTTACATAGCCTAGGTCTATTCAGCTTTCCTGTATCTGGGAGAATGTAGGGCAAAGGGCAGGCAGCTTGTTTTAAGGCCATTATCAGGCTATAGGCATACAATTTTTGATATTCCCGGACTCTTCACATTCTCGTCAACCCTAGATGTATTTGTTGTTCATGTCGCTGTTTGTGGAAACTGAAATTGGGAAGGTAAGAACAACATGATCTTGACACACAGATTCAATCTGAGTTTTCCCACAGGCTCACACTGTACCAGGGCTACTGAAAGGTCACACTCAAGTCAGAACCAGCTGCTATTTGTAAATTTCTATTACGTAGAGGCTTGACTTAAAATGGGGAGTAGATATACTAACATATCAAAAGGGCTGCAGGAAGTCTAGCTCCTTGGGCTTTTCACTAGCATTGACTTACATATGCATTTAAATCCAGTAAAGGCAAGCACCTCAATTGTTTGACCCCAACAACTCTTAGAGCTTTCCACAATTCTAACAATTACCCAAAGTATTGCTTTTTCGAATGAGCCCAGATCTGTAATTCAGGACTAGGGAGTTTCTTTCCCATGGATCAATTCAAAATTATTGAGCAGACTACATAAACATTAACTACTCCTTTAAATAATTTTACTCTATGTTTTGTAGTGGTTAGACTAAAATTTTTACTAGAGAAGGCATACGTTTCTTAAAGAAATGTGATGTGATGTTTGTCAGAACATGGCCCTGCCCCTTTTGAAAACAGTGGACACTCTTAAAGGCTAGACCCCCACAGCCTAGAGAGATCAGGCCACCTCTACCCCTACAGGTAGCTCCATGTATGGGTCAGAAAGGTAAGAAGCAGTCTATGCTGTAACTTGACAGTTCTTAATTTAGGTTAACTGGCTCCTCCATGCCTTCTTTCAGGGATGCTATATTGAATTAAATCATGTGATGCGAAATGTCTCACCAGACCCCCAAACCTATATTCTCTAGGAATTCTCTCAGGAGTCATCTGGTGTCCCCCCACCTCATTAGTCCTCTCAGGATACCTCTTCCTCTCTCCACCTCTCCTGTTTTCATGCTTAATAAAGCACCTCTCTGTAATTTAAAGTGAAGCCCCTCCTTCCCCTAAGACAGTGGTCCTCAACCTGGGGGTCACAATCCCTTTAGCAAACCTCTATCTCCAAAAAATTTACATTATAATTCATGACAGTAGCAAAATTACAGTTATGAAGTAGCAAAGAAAATAGTTTTTTGGTTGGGGGTCACCACCACACAAGGAACTGTATTAAGGGGTCACAGAATTAGGAAGGTTGAGGACCACTGCTTTAAGACCTTATCCCGGTTAAAATGCCTCCACCAAGTTTCTGTGGGCAAGCCTGTGGGGCAATTTTTTTTTTTTTTTTGGTTAATGATTGATATAGATGGTTCCGTTCAATTGTGGAAGTTTCCACGCCTGAGAGTGGGGTATATGAGCCTGCCTGGGGTATATGAGAAAACAAACTGAGCAAGCCATGAGGAACAAGTCAGTAAACAGTGCTCCTCCGTGGTCTCTATTTTAGTTTCTGCCTCCAGGTTCCTGCCCCAAGAATCTACCCTGAGCTCTCTCAGTGTTAGAGTGTGATCCAAGGATGATAAGCTAAAATGAACCCTTTCATTCCCAAGTTGCTTTTCTTTTGGTCATAATGTTTTATTCTAGCAAAAGAAACCCTAACTAAGACAA
The DNA here is from genome assembly GCF_004664715.2 of Peromyscus leucopus. Lineage (NCBI taxonomy): Eukaryota > Metazoa > Chordata > Mammalia > Rodentia > Cricetidae > Peromyscus > Peromyscus leucopus. The sequence continues at coordinate 5,392,050 of NC_051077.1, read as the reverse complement.
GCCCCATCATGTTTAGTCTCTCCCACATATTATACCATTTTCTGCCTAATATTCTCCTCCCACCTTAAGACCTGATTACAATTTCAAGGTCCTTTCTCCTAATAAACTGGATCTTCTGACAGGAGTGATGTCTCAACTTCCTTTCCTGGATCAACAAAAGTTATCATATTTTATTATTATTATCATCATCATCATTATATTTCACTGTAGCAGGAATCTTAAAAGGTCTTATTAATAAAAACACACCTGGAGTTGGGTATTGGGGTGAATGCTGGAAAATCAGATAAGCAGAACAAGCCACAGCCACCTTACCTTGCCAGTTCCTCAGCTGATCCTGTTTCCTCAGACTAGAAGCTTCTGAGTCCTCATCCAAATGGATCTCAGCTGAACTGCTGCTCAAAAGCCTAAAAGCTTAACCAGCTTTAGTTCCTGGTTTTCACGCCTTATATACCTTTCTGCTTTCTGCCATCACTTCCTGGGATTAAAGGAGTGAGTCTCCATGCCTAGCTGTTTCCAGTGTGGCTTTGAACTCACAGAGATCCGGATGGATCTCTGCCTCCCAAGTGATAGGATTAAAGGTGTGAGTGCCACCATCTTCTGACCTCTGTATCTAGTGCCTGTTCTGTCCTCTGACCCCAGATAAGTTTATTAGGATGCACAATATTTTGGGGAACACAATATCACCACATTTCACAACACTTGAAGAAATAATTAAAGGAAGTTGAAGTTTCCTTGTATGTCTAGAGACAACTTTAATGAAAAATCAGTCCAATCGTGCTTCTGTAAATATGGCCAATCATTTATGTACCAACCACTCCACAGTACATTTGAGTGCAGTTGTACATAGCTAAATCTTTCTTGATACTCAAGGCACTTAGAAAATTTTTTAAAAAGTTATCATTGAGCCGGGCGGTGGTGGCACACGCCTTTAATCCCAGCACTTGGGAGGCAGAGACAGGTGGATCTCAGTGAGTTCGAGGCCAGCCTGGTCTACAGAGTGAGTTCCAGGAAAGGTGCAAAGCTACACAGAGAAACTCTGTCTCGAAAAACCAAAAAAATAAAAAAATAAAAATAAAAAAGTTATCATTGAATCAATGCTGAACTTTGAATCTGTTGCCAATTTTGTTTTTGGACGTGTGCATTTAAGTTTAAATGCACATGCCAAATACGCCACTTTCTTCACTTCCTAGAATATAGCACAAGTATTTAGAATTAGATATGAGAGGAATGACTGTTTATTCATTTATGAAGTAACTATTAAGGAAGGAATACCAGGATTCAAACAGAAATGATGCTGGTGGGGAAACTGCTCTCCAGAGTTCCATTTCAAATCGGTGGCTACGGCAGCAATCCATACTTCTTCGTATTAAGCTAACAAAGGAGGTTATCACCTGCTCATTCTCAGAATGGCTTTGGACTGGAAAAGAGGCTTGGGAGTCCACACAAGCTCCCAGCACACGGTGTCATCAGTCCTAACAACTGCCTTGCTCTGTTCCTCACACCCATCTCCATCTTGCCTTCCTCATCTGTTAAGCCACTAGTTAAAATGATAACTGAGTGGGGGGGGGGGCTGTGGGATGTGCACCAATTCCCCATAACTACTCGCTGATTACATGGAATCAGTTTTCATTTCAGTGTGATGAACTCCCATGTCAATAGGCTATATTACTGACACTCTCTGTAATCAATTTTATTATTGAATTTCTACCGTGTTTTATCAACCACCACATTTCTACCTGAAACTCCATGTGTTCCTTGTATCTGCAGATGAGAAATCATCCCATTAAAGCCAGTATTTTTAAGTTGACTTTGTGGAGACCGAAGGGAACTGTTCTGTTGTCTCTGATGGTGCCTGCCACGTACTGGCAGAGGACTGCCTGGCCTCCTGATGAGATGAGGGAATTCTGTGTGGAATGGTTGGGAATCCAAAGACCCAATCCTTTTTTAAATGGTGGTGTGGGTGTGGAGATGTAAGAGCCATGCATACTGTTTGGTGGAAAAGTAAACTGGTACAGCAACTGAAAAACAAACAAACAAACAAAAACAGTATAGGAGTTCCTTAAAAACCTACTGTAGAGTCCAGCAATCCACTCCTGGGAATATATCTGGAGGAAATGGAATGATGTCTTTTTCAATGCTGGTAGTTTCCATCTGCATAGCAACTCACAGCTGGGGAATATAGTATTCCAAGTTCCCATTCAAGGAACTCTCCTCAGGCAGTGGATTCAGGACAGGTTTGTGTACTGTTCACAAGTCGGTGCAGGATGCACTTATTGATGGCAACCACACTCTTTGGGAAATCCGTGAGGTATGACTTCATGGCAAGTATACTGTCCAGAGAGAGGCAGACTCTACTCAGGTGGGCATCAGAAGAGCTGCTAAAATCACCTGAGGGAAGTCAGTGTTTGTGGACAAGAACACAGAAGACCTGCTGTGACAGACGTTGGTCCTCCACCAGCCTGGTCCTTTTTCCTGTGGGTGCATTAATGTCACTTCCCTAGTGCCCTGATGTAGAACATGTTGGGCATTTTTATTTGACAAGTTGAGAACAGTGTTCTGTGCTTGCAAAGCTTCCATTAGTGCAGCTAGATCCTCCAGAATTTTCTTTCTATGGTGGAGACCAAAAAGGGAAGTGAGGGACAAGTGTCACTGGTAAAATATATACATATGTATGTGTGTGTGTGTGTGTGTGTGTGTGTGTGTGTGTGTTTGTGTGTGTGTGTGTGTGTCTGTAGCTAGAGTTTTCCTGCCTGGCCCACAGTCAGGACAAATCTGTCACCCACCAGTCCCACAGCCGCTCAGACCCAACCAACTAAACACAGAGACTTATATTGCATACAAACTGTATGGCCATGGCAGGCTTCTTGCTAACTGTTCTTATATCTTAAATTAATCCATTTTTAAAAATCTAAACCTTGACACGTGGCTTGTGGCTTACCGGCATATTCACATGCTGCTTGTCAAGGTGGCGGCTGGCAGTGACTCCTTCCGCCTTCCTGTTCTTTCTTTTCTCTCTCTGTTAGTCCCGCCTATACTTCCTGCCTAGCCACTGGCCAATCAGTGTTTTATTTATTGACCAATCAGAGCAATTTGACATACAGACCATCCCACAGTATGCATATATATATATACATATATATATATGGAGCTAAATAAGAAAGGGTATCTAACCAACTCATGAATGCCATTTTTTGGTGGTTCCTACACAGATCTGAGCTGCCTGTGTAGGAGGTCATCCCTTGCATGCATCCTTACTGGGGTTCTGAAAGCAGTCACCCCTGACTGACCACCAGTCTCCCCTGCCTCCCGACCCTCCCCCAGAACCCTGCAAGTGTTTTCCATGTATCCTCAGATCCTGTAAGGAACCTCTAGGTTGAGCTGGCCACACAGCTGCATGGACAGAGGGGACTCCGTGTCAGAGCAGTTTCCACGGAACCCTTCACCCACTCTCTTTGTGAAGTTGCATTTTAACTTAGTTTGTGTCCTGCTCTTCCAGCTTCCCAGTGCTGTAAAAATTCATGAGATATTCCTCCTCATCTTAAATTAGATCATCAAAACCAATGTGAGCAAATTAGAGCAGAAAGCAGACTGCATAGGAAGCTTGCTGCAGACATCGTCGGAAGCTCCAGTTGGATTTAAACCCTTTTTGTGCATATTTGACCACGGAATTCGAGAAGCAAACAAAACAACAGTTTCACTTCTCAGACTTTTGAGACGTGTCAGCAAAATTCCCTGACAGGCATGAAGGTTTATGAATACCAAGCAGCTCTTCATCAAGGTGTTGACTGTTTCCAGGGCTTCTGCATTTCATGGCTGTACTGGATAATTTAGGATGGCCTCTGCAGAATGTGTTGGAAATAAACAAAAAGAAAAATTTTACTGATATGTCAGGTGTGCTGTAAGTATAAAAACATTAAATAAAAAATAAAAACCAGTGCTCAGACCGATGAAGTAAAGATTCTGCAAAAGGATTTCTCAGGCAGCTGGAAGGAACTCAGAGGTTCTTTGTTCCAAGTTTGAGAATCTACCTTCAGTTTTTTATGCATAAACACACACACACACACACACACACACACACACAAAATCAATCAATCAATCAATGCCAAATGTTCCTAGAAATTAAGTTTGAATTAGCCAAGAGAGATGTATGGGATCATGTGGGGGCTTTTCCAGATCATTCCAGAAGTTAGGAGAGGTAGACTGAATATGAATTGTATAGACAGATGGTAGATGAAAAGTCTTTCTTCAATTCCTTTCACTTTTCTGTTTTTCTATCATCACTAGTTTATGACAGGTTTCTCTTTGGAAGCATATGTTTTATAGAATTAAATTATACTGCAATAATATGCAGCTGTTGTTTGGGCCTTTTGCACATGATATCTCACGAAAGGGTACCTTCTTTGCCCTGTTTCCAGCACACTCTGTTGTTTGGAAGCTGTTGGTCATATGACTTATTTCAACACCAACTCCAACAACTCCCACATCATAATTAATCCTGATCACTTATTATCTGCTTGTTTCAGTGTGCATATTTTCAAGTTTCTGTTCCTAGTCATCTGTTTGAATTACTTCAGGCATGCATTCAATGATACACGATTTAACGGCATGGGTTGTTTGTTTTGTTTACTGTGGATGCTGAGAATGGAAACCAGAGTTTGCTTATGTGAGACAAGTGCTTCACTGAGCTATTCTCCCTCAGCTGTGGAGTTTTGAACTGATCAAAATCATTTTATATGTGAAATGTGACTATACATGAAAGTTAATTAGAATGATTACATAGGTCTTTCAGTATTCATGTGACTGAAAAGTGAAAAGTACAGAAACTTAACAGTGGAATATTTTAGGACTAACTCTCATTTTAATCCCACCTAACTTTCCTAAACCATTCAGCACCTATATTTGTAACTATGGTTCAGCTTTTGCTTTTGCGTGGCTTACGTGTTAGGAAGTCTATTTTCAACTCTATTATTAGTTTCCTGGAAGCTCAGGCTCCTCATTAGGTCAGCACCACTGTCACTGACTGTTCCACAGTGTTCACTCTGGGTGTCAACGGTGGAACACAGGGAAGAGGTACCCCAAATGCAGAGCATCTTGCAGTGTCTCCAACCACCTCACACTTTCTTCTGATAAGAAATCTGTCACCGTTCATCTTGTCATTACTCCACATATCATCTTTTCCTGTGACTGTTGGCAGCGTCTTCTCTATCCTGGGTTTTCATGTCAGCTTGGGACATTTCTTGGCTGTGTTGATTTTGCATTCCTGTGTTTGTTTGGGTCTGTTCATCTGCACTGTGGATACATACACAGACATGGATAAGGCGTGGATAGCATGATAGTGGGTACTTTTTACATACTCCCCAGTGAGTAGCTCATCACTGGGATGTGAATAGTTCATAGACACCTTGGGTATAGGTAGTTTATACATAATGTGGATGCAGGTTATTTACATATACCTTAGATACGTGAGGTTTAGACATAGTGTTATATAACAATTTCTTCCTCATGAAACATTTCGTCTCCCAGGGTAGCACCTTAAGACAGAAAATAAACAACTCAAAATAGCTTCAGGAAGTTCCTGAAACTGAATAGATTCACTAGGCTCCTCCCTCCAAGTAAACAATAATGACTGCCGAGAGTCACTTTCAGATGAGAAGTTTTTAGCCACTTGGAAGAAGTAGAGACGACCTGGGCTGCAAGGAAGGGGCTTTGGCCAACAAGGCCACCTGGAGAGATACTTTCTAACCCATTGAACTGTCTGCAGGCTGTGCAGTGTGCTCCAGATTCCCAGTTTTCATGGGACCATGCTGGGGGGCTTTGGTGCTGCAGCTGTCTATAAGTCATTTCTGTACCTTTATAAGTAACTTTTCTGTAATATTCCTGTAAGTAACCCAAATAAAATGCATTGGTTAACCAAGTTGGACTTTAGTGATATCCATATTTTGGTCTGACCTGGGATCATTTTCTGTAGCAAGTAGACATGTGAGCTGCACCCCAGGGGAAGTCTGTCACATAATAGATGAATGGAGATGGTTTATACACACCTTAACCACATAAGGTTTAGCTACTTTATGTAATATAGGTTATTTATGTATAGCTTAGATGTGTAAGCTTTGCACAGACTATTGGGTCTATTCATCTACTAGGTGGTTTATATACAACTCAAATGTGTATAGAAAGTTTTACACATACCATGGTTGAATGTGATATGTCTAAATACCGTAGTTGTCTGAGGTTTATAGACTCTATAAAGTTTCATCAAACATGAGAATATTTGCACACTGCTCCTTCAAATTGCTTTTCTGTTCTCTTTTCCCCTTTGTTTCAGAGACACCAATGACCCCAAGTCATTGACAGTTACTCTCATCTTTCCTGTGGGCTGATTATTTTTGTTTTATTCTCTTTTCTGTTTGTGTCTTTTTTTTAGATGGTTTTCTCACTGTTCCTTAAGCTATGCATTTTTATACAAAGCCCAGTTCGGTGTATTTACTCACTGTGAATGTCTAATGTTCCCAGCAAGGTGACCCTCATCACAACTCGATCTTAGCACCACTTAGTGTCTGAAGGGGACATTCTGCGTTAGCCAATGTTGCCTCTTTCTCATCCACTTGTTTTTGCCAGCCCTCAGACTAATTATACTCACCATCTTTAAATTAGACTCCACATATGATAATGAACATATTCTGCTCTGTGATGGTTCCTTTGACCCAGCACGTTGCTTTCCATGTTTATTGGTGGTGTGGCATGGATTGTTACCTCATTATTTTTTGGTTGCCAAGTCATGCTTCAACCATTGATCAACTTACCGTGTCTATCCATCGTTTGTTATGCCTGATCACCATTAAAGTTGTTTTCCTCTTTGAACTGTGAGGGATGACAGTAAACACTGGAACGTAAGCTTTAGTCTGTATGTGTCTGCCCTTCTCCAGGTCCTATACCTAGAAGGAGACTGAGGGGTCTTATGGTAACTTTGCATTAAGCATTTTAAACATATTCTGACTGGTTACTGAGCACATGCTCTTGCCCTGACTTCCATGCTTTCTCTAGTATTGGTTATTTCTGTCTTATTTTATGCACGTTTCCGGATATAAAAATGTCAAAAAGGTATGCCTACATTTTCTCTAGATTCTGGAGTTTTACAACTGTGACTTATGCCAGTTGTCCAGTTGGGTGGGTTTTATACATGGTGTGAGTTCACATTCAACCTTCCACACAGTTGCTCAAGCAACAGGGATTGTGACTTTCCTCACCCACACTAAATTTGTATCCATTTAAAAAAAATGAACTGACTTGAGCTTAAGAGTCTGTTTATGACCTCTTGAAATTAAATGGGGTCTTTAGCTCGATTTGGGATGTTTCACTATCTTGACAACGTTACATGTTCTCATCCTAGTATATGAGTTGTATTTCAACTTATTCGTAACTCATTAAATTTCTTCCAACAGAGTACTGCAGTTTTCAGTGAGCAAACTTTCTGCTTCTTTAAATTTATTACCAAGCATTTTATTCTTTTTTGTGATAGTATGAATAAAGCTGCCCTTGAATTCATTATCAGTTTCTGGCATAAAGAGACTATTTTTGTGAGTGGATTGCCAGGCCTCCCACCTATTTATACATTTTAGTGGACTTCTTAGAATTTCCTTCAAACTCAACTATGTTGTTTTCATGCAGAAATAACTTTTCTCCTTTTCTTTAAAAAATTATCTTCCTTATACTTATTTATCTATGTGTATGTGTATATACATGTCAAGGTGTGTGTGTGTGTGTGTGTGTGTGTATGCATGCATGCGTGTATGTGTGTGTATGTGTTTGTGTGTGTGTGTGTGTGTGTGTGTGTGTGTGTGTGTGTGTGCCTTGCATGAGTCAGCCCTTGCTTATTTCTTTCTTGTCTGGGTATCTCTTATATCTAATTCCTCTCCAGTTGTCCAAGCTAGAATATTTAGCACGATGCTAAATAAACATGATGAGAGGCAAGACTTCATTTTTCTTCTGATCTTATGTGGAAATTCCTAGTCTTCCACATTTGGGGAGGAGAGGGGTGTCAGCAGTGGGATTTTCATGGATGGTCTTTATCATGCAAAAGAAAACATGTTGTGTTATTAGTTCTTTTAGTATTTTCATTATCAAAGAGTGTTGGACGTATGCTCTATTTCCTTTACATCCATTTGGTAGAACACCTGATTCTGTCTTTCATCCTATCAGTGTTTGGTTATATTCCCATTCTATTACTATAATGTTAATACACTATATCAATGGTCTTTCGGGTATAAAGATCAACCCTCCATTCTCATGACACCTTACCTCGGCCACGTTATGATTCTCTCTGTACTTAATGGGAGTCTAATCAATAATGTCTATGTGGTAAAGCACATTGCTCTATGTTTATCTTTTCTGTGATGCCACCATGTTGTTTTGATATCAAGGCCAATCTGGTCATACAGAACACATTAGGAAGACATCTTTCCCATTTGTGGGGAGACTTTGTGAAAGATCAAAATCAATCTTCTCAAGTTTACAGTTTTAAATTTGGTACTATAACAATATGGCAATAATATTTTGTGGTCCTCTCAATGGAGGGATGGAGAGAAATATCTACAATAATTATGTTCTAAATAGAAGAGGAAAGAAAGGAATAGAGACAAAATTTCTACTGTTTAATGGAATAGAACAAGATGAACAAAGAGACCAATGTGGATTCTGCTCATCCAACCATTTCTGAGGAAAGTCACAAAATGCTATAAGGAATACATTCAAAAGTGATACATAAATAAAAATGAAATTAAAGGTTATGCTTATGTAGCCCAGAGGAAGCTGAAAAGCAAAGAAAACAAACAAGATACAACTGCAAACTCAACAAGAAAGGTATATTTTAAATGGGGCTAGAGAGATAGCTCAGTGGTTAAGAGTACTACCTGTTCTTACAGAGGACCTGGGTTCAATTCCCAGATTCATATCCCTCTGTAAGGGTAGTTATAGGACATCCAACACCTTCTTCTGACTTCTGTGAATACCAGTCACATAGTATATATGCATGCCAAACACCCATACACATAAAATAAAAATAAAACTTATTTTAAAAAAGTATATTTAAAATGAAATGTTCATATCATTCTAGTCAAAAGACAAGTGTTTTCTCCCATTGAAGTATTAACTAGCCCCAGCCCTGCTTAGCTTCCAAGATCAGACAAGATCGGGCATGTCCAGGGTAGTAATTTATACTTCTCAGATCTCCATGATGGCTTTGACTGTCAGACAGTCTAGCAACAACAAGCCAACCTTAGCCAGCCTCTCCACTCAAGGCTACAGCTGCAGGTCAATCCATTTCAAATGTAAAAGTTAGGCCTTGCTTTTCTTAGCATTGCTAGGTCTTCTGCTGAGAAAGGCAAACTCACAGACATGTCTGCCTTACTGGCAGGCTCCGTGCTGAGGAAGATAAACTCACAAAACAGGTTTCAAATTAATAACAAACTCAAGCTACCATGCTGTTGTAGCTAACTAAAAATTTACTTTCACTGTTGCTTTACTTAAAATAACTTGCTTTTCAATGACTGCTCTCAGTAATCAGGAACCTATGTCTCATGATAAATGATTAGATGCTTCCAGATCAAAGGGGGAAAAATTTAGTTTATGTAAGTTGTGAAGGTCTTAGAAAGTGATTTAAGGTATGTAAAAAAGTAAGACTTAAAAATGATATATATGATGTTAAAACTTCAAAGTTTAACACTCACCAATGGAGTTCTGGTAAACCATTGATCTAACCTTAGTAAAGCACTGGTTAGTATTATCACGATGAAAACACCTCTGTCCAATCCATATATATCCAGACATGCTTCTAGTACACTGATAACTTTTCAGTGTTTGTTATGGCTCAAAGGCATGAGCCTATTCCAGCTACTTACAGACACTGATTTTACTACAATGAGGGTTTCAGTACAGATTACAGATGATGATTATGCTACTATATCTAAAACTTTTACCTCTTTCTGTATACTTTAAAAAAATTCATGTAAGTTTCAAGGAGTCACATCTTGGATCTGTCACAGGTCAAACAAACTCCAGGATGTAGAGATATTGTGCTCCCCAATATATTGTGCATACTAATAAACTTATCTGGGGTCAGAGAACAGAGCAACCAGCTACTAGATATAGAGGCCAGAAAATGGTGGCACACACACCTTTAATCCTAGAATTCAGGAGGCAAAGATCCACCTGGATCTATGTGAGTTCAAAGCCACACTGGAAACAGTTAGGCATGGTAACAAACACCTTTAATCCCAGGAAGTGATGGCAGGAAGCAGAAAGGTATATAAGGCATGAGGACCAGGAATTAGAGCCTGGTTAAGCTTTTAGGCTTTTAACAGCAGTTCAGCTGAGATTCATTCCGGTTGAGGACTCAGAGGCTTCCAGTTTGAGGAAACAGGATAGGCTGAGAAGTTGGCCTGTTCTGTCTCTCAGATCTTTCAGCATTCATCCCGATACCTGGCTCTGGGTTTGTTATTGTTAATAAGACTTTCTAAGAATTCGTGCTACATCGGGACCTCTTGCCTGAAAAGTTCTTCTGTCAGTCAACAGCTAAGCTTTCCTGCCTACAGCCTATTCCTGGGGGTAGGCTCCTTCCTTCTCCTGGTCTTAAGATTCCTTTCTATCTCCACCCCCATCACCTGGACAAGACAGGCCCAGGAGTTTCAAGGGTACACCCAAGATAAAGATTTTTCCCCAAACTCTTTACCTTTTGTCCCTAGTCTATATCTGTTCCAGTAGATTTCCACTCAACTAACAGACACCATCCAGGAATCAATTTCAGTCCTGCAACTGCTCCAAAGTGGTTGCAGAACCTACACAGTGAGCTAGGTGTGTCTTGACATTGTCAAAATCCCCTCTCCTCCCCACCCGACTGTACCCACATTCCAGCCTTCTGGGACAACCACAACAACCCTCTCTAGATCTGAAGCAGTTACAGATGAGAATATACCACCCCTCATCATCAACCAAAAGCTGGAATGTTATGTCTCAGGCTGTATAAACATCCAGAAATGAGCTCAACCTAGATGATAGGAGAATTTCTAGTGGTTAGATAAAAGCCAGCATTCCTTGGGGACTTGTGAAGCTGGTTCCTGTTTACCAAAAGGAGTCATTTCTGTCACCTCTGATAGAAGGGATAGATGACTACCTGTGGCATCTATTAGCATATCGATGCTCCTGCTGGCCCCCAGGAGCCCTCAGTATATCATAAGTACCTGTTATACATTCCATAGCCCATGCTAGCATCCTAGCCCTTCTCACCTCCTCCTCTACCCTAAACTCCTTCAAGCTCCTCCCCTTCCCCCAGCTACTTATCTTCCTTATAATCCAGCTATTCTCACTATCCTCTATCTACCAATCATCTATCATCTGTCTATCTACCTATATATCTATCAATCATCTGTCATCTATCTGATATCTATCTCTTTCTATCATCTGTCTTCTATCAATCATCTATCTCTCATCTATCTAACATCTATCCCTATCTATCTCTTTGTATCATCTTGCTCTTTTTGCTTTCTTACTACGCACTATTCTTTGCTCTCTTGAATACAGCCCTGGCTATGTCCAGTCTGTTGGCCATGTCCAATCTACTCCTTTCTCTCTCTGCTCTGGACCCTTCCAGATGCTTTTGGCTGCTTTCTCGTATCTACAATAAAAACCTCAACTATTAAAAAAAAAAAAAAAAGGAAAGAACGGCAAGCGTTGGCAAACTGGATTAGGAAGCCTTATTTAACAGTACACTGTAAGAAAATAAGCTCAAATGCAATTACATAGGTATTTGCAAATAAGAATCAGGTATGTAAATATTAACTCAAAAAAGCAGGAGTGGCTGCATTAGCATCAATCAGGCTGCAGAATTAGTTTGGCTTTATATGCAAAGGATACAAAAAATTAATTATAGTGAGAGAGAAAAAATCTACCTAGAAGTCATAGCTATTTTAAACAGCAATGCAAGGGAGCCACAGATATTTAAAGCAAAGTAGAAAAGCTTAAAAAAAAGAAAGAAAGAAAAGAAGGAAGGAGAGAGAGAGAAAGGAAGGAAGGAAGGAAGGAAGGAAGGAAGGAAGGAGAGAGAGAGAGAGAGAAAGAAGGAAGGAAGGAAGGAAGGAAGGAAGGAAGGAAGTAAGGAAGGAAAGAAGGAAAAGAAAATGTTACAGTGGGAAACTTCAACACCCTTCAAAAAGCAATATAAAATTCACAGAGATGTAGACTAATCAAACACTAATTAACACAAATCAATAAATCTTTTTAAGATGTTTATTTAAAATTTATGTGTATGAATGTTTTGCTTTCTTATATGTATACTATGTGTGTGCAATGCCAACCAAGGCCAGAAGATGGCGTTGGATTCCCTGAAGCTGAAGATGGTTGTGAATCAAACACAAGTCCTCTGCAAGAGTAGCCAGTGCTCTTGACTGCTAAGCCATCACTCCAGGCCCAAATTTAATAACTCCTTCCCATAAAACAAGCTCCAAGATCTGAAGAAGACAATAGTAGAAGGGGAAGGGAAGGAAGTAGTATCAACCTAAAATGAGCACATACCTTTGGAATAAGCAACATTGCTCCTTTGTTTATTAAATAAGAAAAAATGACCAAGCACATCCAGAAAATACTTGCCCAGGAAAATTCACTGCAGCTTTATTGAGAAAACCCAGACAGAAAGCAGTCTGCTTCATTGGGAGATTAAAGGCACACTGTGGGACATTCATCAGAACTGACTGCAATGGGAAGAACAAACTGATAGCATAAGGAACACCTAGGAATCCTATTGATGAAAAGTCCAATGCCTATAATGTCCTCTGCAATAAGTGACATTGGAGAGAGGTTGCCTCGAGCAAGTGTGTGGTCAGCCTTGAAGGGACACCAGAGATCTGTCTGCAAGAGGCAATGCTTCCCTTCTGTGGACCATGGGGTTACTTTAAGTCAGTTTTCAGAAATGTGAGCACCTAAGGTCCTTTCATTGGGTTGAACTTTATTTCTACTCAACTGGAAAAACAAATCATAGTCCAAGGTCTGGCAGGGCGCAGGTCAGAGACTGGGGCAAAAATGGGTAATTGAATGTCATTGTAGCCTTGTGTTTGCTCCATTTTGAATGTTTTCGTGGTTCAGAGGAACCTGGGAAGGAGGCGCCACAGAGAGAAGAAAGCAAAACCGAAGGGGAAAAGACACTGGAGGTTTGGCTGCAGACTCTCACATGACGCTGAGAGGGAACTACCGATTTCAATTATGTCCTAGGGAGGACAACTGAAAAGATTGGCTCTAATCAACAAACAGCACACACACCAGCAGACAGACTCTAAATCCAGCACGGGAGTAAATCTATCCACAGGAAATTTTACATTAAAAATCAGGGACTATCAATACTAATAAGATAATGTGTGGAGAGAATGTGAAATTAAAGACATTGGTCAAAAACTTTCAAAGATGTCATTGGGGTTTTTTGACAAAGATGCAATTAGCATTAATTTCAAAATGTTATTTTTCTTGAACCATTATATATTCAGGGATGGTGCCTTCGTTCTCTATCACATAGACTGAATCTAATTGCTGAGCTACAGCTTCCTACACCAGTGCAAACACTGTCACCTTGGTCCTCCTTGATTGAACACTGGGATGTTGGTTGAAGTGCATCCATTCCATACCTCACACCTCCTTGTTTCCAGGTAGGCTATCTCCTTCACCATCTAGATCCAACCACATTTGTATCATCTGTTAAAATAATAGTTGCTCACTGAAAAATGTTGAGATTGAAACAAGAGGTGGCACGCAAGTGTCTCCTAATGGCCAAATCCCTTCCCCTGTCCTCAGAATGGGCTGTAGATGCCAGGACAGCATAGTGAAACACACCTGTGTATAATACATACGTGTGTCATGTCTAGTGTGTGGCATGTGAGTGTGTGTACATGTAGTATGTAGTACATGAATGTATGTATATAAGTGGGAATGTATGTGAGGTGATGGAAAGGAGGGAGGAACAGGAGTGGGACCCAGAACTCTGGGTACAGGACTGCAGCCTGTGGCTCCAGGAGCTGCTGTAGTCTGACTCCCAGTGTGGCCATTTCTACCAGGAACAAAGCTGTGGTGAGACAGAGGTCAGGCAGCTCCCAGTTAAATATGGGAAGAGAGGTTGTCTGAAAACTATCTGGTCAACCATCAGCAGACCATAGCAGGGTGCATGTCCTTTTTACAAAAGAGACCTGGTAGACCAGTTGACTTTAATCAATTGCCCTAAATGTAAGCCCCTCCCATGTCTTACCCATGTTTCCATAGAGCAGCTTGGGCTAGTATATTTCTGGCCACTTTGAAATGAGTTCTGCCCCCATACACTAAACAGCTTCTGCAGCCCTGCCTTCCACATCAGGAATGAATGCCCCCTCTGAAACCAAGACCCCAAATTAATCCTTCCTCCCTATCTGCCCCCATTAAGAAGAAGAGTGACTAATGTACTAGTCTTTGGAAAAGACAAACAGTGCTCCTATATGTCTAAGACAGTAGAAGGTCTGGAACAATCATGGGCTGTGTTGCCTAACAGACCAGATGGTCAGCCAGGTGCATGCTGACACCCCAGACACCCCTGAAACACACAGGACCTAAGCTCCATCAGACCTCAGCATTTAGCTGGTTCACACAAAACTCATGGAGTAAGAGCAAGACCTTACATGAGGCAAAGGTGATTCGAGCTGCCAGATAACAAGGTAAAGGCAATAGAGGGTAAATCTCTGCTTTGTTTTACTTCCGTTAAAATAAATAGAATATAAAAAGACCACAGAGAGAGAAACGTGCTGTTATAAAAAAGACTTCAGGAACTCTAGCATTTGAAAATGGATGGATATGGGCTGAATCTTTTCCCCAAGAAACCATTATAACAAGATAGTTTTCAATAGAAGAAGTTAACACTGACTCAATGTATAACTGTGAGTAATATTGAAGGATAAGCACGTAGAAACTTGTGAAGGTTCTTATCTGGAATTGTGTTTTTCAAAGGCATTGCCAGGGTATTGGTAGTATCTCTAGGCTTTGATGTATAAAATGTCTGTGAGATAAAACCAAGAGAAAGAAAAAATTGCGGCACAGAAAGGGAGGAGTGGAGATTGCCACCAAGGTTGTATCAAAAGGACAAGAGGCTGTCCAACCCATCTCCATTTAGGAGTGCCTGAAAATCCCTATAGTGATCATTTTAGACACGAGCCAGTGGCCCACAGGAACAGGTCAGCAGCCACCCCTTCCATGGGCAGTAGCCTTGTAACTGTGCTGTCCTGAGGATGCTGAGACCTCCTGGCAGCCATCTTTACTCTGGGTTGCAAGTTCTGGTTGCTTTTGCTGGAAATGTTGCTCTTATTTTCTTATATTTCCATAGTTAATAAAAGTCCTGTATACACAGTAAAAGTTGAGTGTGCCATTATCATATAGGTAATATAAATTTATACTATAGGTGCAAACTGGAGTTCTGATGCACACCGTAATAGACAATGTAATTTACGTTATTTACTCAATACTTAATGTATTTGCCAGAAAATGATTTGTATATTTTATAGCAGTAAATAAATGGTATAAGTAATAAAATAAAATATTTCCATAATTAAAGTATAAAATATATGAAGTATTTATATAATAGTATATGCAATCACTATTTTATAACACTTATCCTCTATGTAGTACATATAGTGTATAATTAACTATATAATAATTCATTTCTGTGCTGTAGTAAATGTATACACATCTTTAATATATTATATATACAATATCATATGCTAGCCTATATTCTAAGTTGTATCACATTGTATATAACAATATTACTCTTAAAATCCCTATAACACTTGATTTTAATGATGATTTTTGGTAATAGTTGGATAATATGTGATTACCTGATAAGTTATTTTTATAGATAGTGAATTTTTGCTAATATTTGGATGGTATATGATTAACTAGCATATTAATTGTTGCTAATAGTGGAGTTTTTTTGGTAACAGTTGGATAAAAGCAATTTTGTTAATCATTCAAATCACATGTGACCTCAGCAACAGACTGTTTCAGAAACGTGGACGTCAGAGGCATTTGGGAGGCATCTGAGCACAGTCATAGGGCTGACACTAGGCTGCAGTGTGAACATAATATGTCAAGAGACAGTGAGTCATTGGACACACTCACAGAAGACACAATAATTTCATGATTATGGTCTCCGAAACTAGACATGGACTATTTACACTTCCTGAAGGGTTCTTACATAGGGTTCCCATGTTCAACTTGGTCCTAAGAAAAGAGTGGAAGACAAATGGAGAAGGAAAGAGGCAGAGGA
This sequence comes from Peromyscus leucopus, assembly GCF_004664715.2. Taxonomy (NCBI): domain Eukaryota; kingdom Metazoa; phylum Chordata; class Mammalia; order Rodentia; family Cricetidae; genus Peromyscus; species Peromyscus leucopus. Next base: position 5,375,732 of record NC_051077.1, on the reverse strand, counting down.
AGAACAGATCCCATAGACAGCAGAGCAGAGGCTCACTAACTGAGAAAATCATGGGCTCCAGCTTCAGGCAGGGCAGGTCTTGGAGTGGGGGTGGGGGGCAGCTAGAGCCCTCCTCCTATTGATGCTAGAGGGGGAAAATGCTGCCATGACTCCCATGAGGATGTGCCCTTGAGGAGGTACAAAGTGGGTATATGTCACCTGCATCTTCTGGGGTAGCTTGTACTGCTTGAGGATGAATTGATAGTGAGCTTCCTAGAAGCCTGCATGACACCCCTCCTCTCTCTGCCTGTGTGTCACCTGTGAGTGTGACCAGCACCTGCGTGGGGCAACCCTGCTTCTCTTGTCATTCACACAGGACAGTAGGGAGTAGTCAGGACTGACGGACATCATTAGTAGCTATAGCGATAGAGGACAGTCCAGACTCTAATGAATACTTGGGTAATCCGATACAAAAAGAACTTGTTTCAAAGGGGCAGTGCGGGGATAGGGAGAGAGCAATAAGGAGAAGCAACCTATGAAGAGCCAGCTGGAAGAGGCCAGCAGGGGCTCAGAAGAGTTGAGAATAGAAAACTTCATGGAGAAAGGGAAGGGAAGGACCAACCACCCACTGGAGACCTGGGTTTCATGGAGCCCTCGGGGTTTGGGTGACCCTGTCCTCAGGGACAGCTGAGATGAGCAAGGAAATCCTTGCTGAAGCTGCAGTTCCCAGGCAAACGCTGTTGGAGCTAAGTGAGGCTTGGGACTCCTAGGAGGTAGGTTGTGCTTGCTCACACCTCTGGACAGTGTGGACAAACTGGAGCAAGCCAAGTGCTGGGAGGTGGACTTAAAAGTGATAAAGGTGGGTTGGATATCACCACACACCACTCATATTGAAAAATAATCTGCTGATGGTTACAGAAAGTCTGTGTAGGAAGCACTGTTTCTTGGCTCTTCCTTGAGATGTGGGACTAATGCAGCCATCATTGCTGTGGGTGATGGCCTAATGACATGCCATGCCTTAGAATTGTGCTAAGGCAAGCCTGAATGCTGGCTCAGAAGAACCTTGCTGAAAAACTATAAAGAAACCCTTTCACACTTGAAAAAAGAAAACACTTTTTTAAAACACCACATATACTTTACCACATAAGAAAGCCCACAGTAGAGAAAGCAACAAAACAATATAACTTCTACAAACATGAAAATAAAAATTTACCATGCTTGTATTTACTTAGAGAAACCAAGTTCAGATGCCAGTCATGCTGTGAATATCACTCTGTATGCTGTGAATATCACTCTGTATGCTGTGAATACATTGTTCTGATTGGTTGATAAATAAAATGCTGATTGGCCAGTAGCCAGGCAGGAAGTATAGGTGGGATAAGTAAGCAAGGAGAATTGTGGGAAGGTTGGAAGGCTGAGTCAGGAAACACCAGGCTGCTGTTCAGAGAGAAGCATGTAATAGCACACAGGTAAAGCCATGGAACACATGGTGAAATATAGATTAACAGAAATGGGCTGAGTTTAAGTGTAAGAGTTAGTCAGCAGTTAGCCTGAGCTAATAGCCAAGCAGTTTTAGTTAATATAAGCCTCTGTATGTTTACTTGGGTCTGAGTGGTTGTGGACTGGGCAGGACACAGGAAAATCTTCCGACTACACAGTCAGATCTTTGAAGCTCATAGAACTCCAGTAGGATCTAGGGTCCAGAATCTCTTCCACACGTAGAAAAAGGAGAATGAGATGTGTGGGCAGCTAGCAATTTGGAGTGCTGGCCTGGAATTCAGTACACGGAGACTGAACAAAATGGAAGCAGTTAAGCTGCTGGCAGGACATGGCAAGGCATGGCGGGGCTTTGCCCAAACCCAGAGGCGACTGTGCCCTTTGCCTCAACAATGCCTCCTACAGACAGCCAGCTTCAGTGATTCTGCTATAGGAAATCACAGCTACAGGATCAGCCTGCTGTGGCCTTGAATTGTTTGGCAGCTTTTTAAATATATTTTTTTTTAAACTCAGCAAATGTTGTGCAAAGCATTAGAGTACATGGTTTTAGAAGCTTTATGGTACATGGTTGGTTTATGGACTTTTAAGTATTTCTTTTCTTTTTCTCTCTTTCTTTCTTTGCTTCTTTTTAAGATACCAAATAGAGGTCTTTTGAAAGAACCTTGAATTTTCAAAACTGTATTATGGAAATGTTATAGAATTAGAATTAACAACTAACTCTATGCCACAATTGTCTAGTGTTCCTTCATTTGGACCGTTTTCTCCTGAGTTCAGAGCATGGCTTCTCACATTGCTTTCTTTTGTCTTTCAGGAGACCGAACTGTATGGCTCTGGCTCTAGCCTCTATGGTTTGAATGGATCGACTCAATTTTTTCACTACACTTCTCATTTTAATTCATCACTGAATAATTGAATAATAAAAACTCCTCTGGTGAGATAGTGACTGTTTCACCCTTTATTCATAATCTTTTTAATTCAACAATATCTGCTTTTTGTCTACTAACTAACTTATTAAAATTAAATGGAATTTCCAGACACAAAGTGTGCATATATTTGCATAGCTAAATTTGCTCTTAGCAAAACATTACCATGGAAATAAAATAACAGTAAAGGAAGCCAATTAATTAAATTTGTGAATTTTTAAATTCTTAAAAATTTATTCAAACCCAAGCAGTAGCATGTGAATTAGCAAGCACTTAAATATTAAAGAGTGTGGCACTTGACTAAATGTGTACAAAGAATGAATGCAATCAGAACAAAATTAAGGTCTCAATGTGCACATACATTATTGAAATATGTATATGTACATATTTGTGTTTATATATGTGTATGTGTACATAAAAGTGTATGAATACGTGTATGCATTTATATTTGTATGCATATGTATATTTTTGGCTCGTACATGCATTTATATGAATGTATGTATATGTGTGTATAAATGGACATGTGTATATCTGTATGTATATGTATGAGCATGTATGGGTATGTATATATGATATGTATGGAGGTATGTATTTTATATATTATCTGAATGTGTATGCATATATGTATGTATGTGTTTATAAATGTTTATGTGCATGAACTTATACATGTTTGTATATGTATGTGAAGTAACAGAGGTCAAGTTGACTTGTCATCCTCTGTGAATTTTATCCATAGAAGCAAGTTTAGTAACTGCAGCTTTCCGTAGAGATTTTTTTTTATTATATACATTTATTTATTTATGGGGGCCATGGGATGTGTGGTGACTAGAGGACACTAGAATTGGTTTTCTCCTTATACCATATATGGATCCTAAAGATTAAACCCAAGTTATCAGGCTTAGCAGCAAGTGCCTTTAGCCCCTAGGCCATCTTGCCAGCCCACCCCTCAGGGGTTTTTAAGGTGAGATCAGTACAGAAGTGTCCATACCTTGTTCCTCCTAGTGTCTTATGGCTCATAAAGATGCCAAACACCCCTGTCTAAGGAGAGCAGGGACCCTCTGATCAGTGGGAGATGATCCTGTTTTATTAGAATCAAGCTCCACAGACATCAGAAATTATATCCTGGTGAATCATGGTGATTTGGCAAATAACAGTTTGGTTATTTCTCAGAAACTAGTCTGAAATAGCTAGAGAGCATGGAATTCCGACAGAGGCAGGAGTTAATCAAAGGAGCCAGCTTCCTTTGACACTGTGGTGGTGTATACAGCTATTTAAGGGGATGGTTCTCAGCCATCAACTTGAGAATTGTAGGGGCAAAGTGTTAGAATTCCTAGCCACTCCCACAGCTACATGACTGTGTGTGCACTGGCAAGATGCTTAGTCATCTCAGGGCCTTACGTACTACCTAATCCGTGCACTGCGTGATCATGTAATTTATGCATAGCGTGAACATGTAATCTATGTTCATGCGTGGCGTAGCTACTCATGCATGGCGTAGCTACATAAGACCATATGTGCATGTGCGGGGTTGAGGTGGGGTGGCGGGGAACCTATAAAAGTGGGTTCCACTTCTCCTTCCCCCTTCTTCCTGTTCGGTATTCCCCATAGGCCTCTGCACATCCCTTCTGTTCCCTTCCCTTAACAAACTCTTACAGTGGTTTTTGTTGTACCTCGTGGCTTTTTTTTTTCTTGCACAGTAGACAGTGCTGCTTAATGAATGACACAAAGGACCAGAGAGAGCAGAGCATGGGCTCCTAAAATAACAGAGCACTGAGACAGCAAAGTGAGGACACAGGGGACAGTGGCCACAGGAGTTGCCCCACAGGTGTCCCGAGCTGACCTTCTGCTCCCAGCTTGGCTGTCCCCATGCTGTTCTGAGGACTTCTGGCTTCCGAGAGGAAAGAGCAATAGGGCCATGCGTGTCCATCACTGTGCCTGTGTGTTGTACTGCCTGTGCTGTACTGCAGGAGCTCCCCATGTGAGTACACTCCATCCTGCTGCAAATCCATTTAGAACTCTGCAGGGGTCTCGCCTGCTTCCTGCAGGTGAGAATTTTGTTTCTGCCGCATTTACAGTTGGTTAAGAAGAGCAAGGATGCTGGAGCAAGACTATAAGGAGCTCTGTAGCCCACAGAGTCCTCTGGTGATCACAGCCAAGAGGAAAGGTCTCCCCCTCCTTCTCCTCCTGGGACCCTCTGCAAGCCTCTTGCTAAAGGGAACCATCAGACTACAGAGACCAGTTCCAGTCAATAGGGTCAATGTCACAACATAAAGTCACATAGGATGCAGAAGACAGGAACTCCTATTACATTATATTTGAGTTGAATCTCTGACCTATTGGCCATATTTTACATTTTAATATGTTCTCTTGATGTTACCCTGACAACTCTAACCATGCTGGTGATTTCCTTGCCATTCACTCTCCCTTAATCTGCACTTGAGAGCTAAAGTCCTACAGGATAATAAGGTGAGGAAGAGGGAGGCCAGCTTAAATGGATTAGCTGCTGCTTGCTCAGGGGAGAACTGCTAACTTGGAGAATTAGCAGGCGAATCGACTCTGAACATTTAGGTCACCCCAGGAGCAAGAACCATCCTTGCAATAAGGGGATGCAGATTAGTCACCAGCTGCCTCGGGACAGGAAATGAGTTCTTGGCCCATTTCATGATGGAGAGAAATCCAGTTAGCGCTTCACACAGCCAAGTTGCTGACTGGCCTTGAAGAGTGTACAGGGGAGAGAGGCTATTGCTGTCCAGATGGCTGCTCCCCAGAGCCCCGTGGACGTCACCAATGCAAAGGACCCTCAATTACAAGGCATTTCACTGCCAAAAAAACAAAATAATTGTCAGCAGGTAATTCTCCTACTAATGACTGGCCCATCTCTGGGAGATAAGCACTCAACCATCAAAGGGGCAATGTGGAGAGATGGTAACTGTGTTCTTAGAATCCTCAGGACATAAGGCCCAGTGAGCAGCTGGAGCCCCAAGGCTTTGTCATCATACTGCCACCCTCCTTTACCCTGCGGTCTCCATGCCTGACCCACAGGCTGCATAGAACCTCCTTCAGAAGGCAGAGAGCATGGTTTCCAGAGAGACTGACTCATTTAAAATATAAAAGATCTAGGAAGAGCAGGAAAGTAGAAAAATTACACAGGTCCTAACACAGAGAAATGGTTCCCAGGACTACAGGATCTCTGGGGGCCCTACACAGGTTTTGGCATCAGTATGACATCCAGTCTTATTCCAACCCAGGGACCTGAAATTATAAAAGTGCTACCAGAAAGTGGCAGGAGAGCAAGGTGCGTGCACACAGAGATGCCTGAAATACGAACTGTTGGATTGCTGTGAAGAGACACCATGACCATGGTAACTCTTATAAAAGAAAGTATTCAATTGGGACTTGTTTACAGTATCAGAGGTTCAGTCCCTTATCATGGGAGTGGGGATGGGGATGGCGGGGGGGCGGGCATGGCTGCATGCATGGCACTAAAGCAGTAGCTGAGAGCTATTTCTTGATCTACAGGCAGGCCGAAAGAGGAAGATGGAGCCTAGCGTGGGCTTTTGAAACCTCAAAGCCCACCCCCAGTGACACATTTCCTCCAACAAGGCCACACCTCCTAATCCTTCTAATCCTATCAAAGAGTGCCACTCCCTGATGACTAAGCATGGAAATAGATGAGCCCATGAGGGCCACTCTTATTCAAACTGTTCTGTTGGAACCTCCAGCTCACCCTTACATGATCAGGGAAGCCCCATTCCTCTCTCTCTCTCTCTCTCTCTCTCTCTCTCTCTCTCTCTCTCTCTCTCCAAACCTTGCCCAATCCAGAGTCTCCAAACAAAGGGAAGGCACCAAAAAGCCCAGCTCCACATTTTTGGTGACTACTGTGGCTTCCTCCCCTGAAGTTGCCAGCCACCCAAGGCTGTGCCTAAAGCACTCAGCTTTTGGCCTTACTTGGGCATAAATCCAAGTGGCAGACACGTCATCACCCTCATCTACAACCTATAAAGTCTCCCTGCTTTTGTCTGTGGGTGCAGCTTCTCTGGCTTCAATCTCTGGGGCCAGAGAACCCACCTGGGAGTTGCTTTGCCTAAATAAACCTGTTGTTATACTTTTTCAATTCGGCTTGATCTGGCTTATGGCATCAGGGGTGAGGGTGGGGAGCAGAAAACCTATTGCAAATCACCGCAAAGCCAAAATCTACAGGCAGTGCCCCCTGCCACCTATAGAACTGGGAGCCAGGAAGGAGCTGCAGAAGGTCTCCGACTAGGGATCTCAGCCATGACTAAAGGATGGCGCATTTTAAGAAAGACAAAGGAAACTTGGTGAGAGTGAAGTAAGCAGTCTGAACAAAGAAATACTTTATAAATATTGCTCTTAGTGAAGACTAAGGAAAGTGGCAAAATACGTCCGTGGTAGGAGGTTCTCACAATGCAGTGAGAAACCATTTGAAAACAATGTGAGGACCTGCATTTGATACCAAGGGAATCTGGAACCCATCTTGGGGTTATCAGACTCATTAATAAAACCACTTGAGAATGGACTCAAATGGAAAAATCTACAATTTTACTAGAGTGTCAAAAGAAAAGCCCCAGGGCTGACAGGCTCTAAATCTTGGTAGCGGTCTGGGAGAGGAAGATCGAGAAATCCAGAGAGCATATCGTATACTATTTGAGTTAGATATGCAGGTCAGCCATGTGGCAAACAAGAAGGTGCATGGCAGGGAAGGGATCTTCAGAGAAAGAGCAGAGTCCTAAAGTTCCAGGAAAAGCATATTTCGGCTCAGGCAAGCAGACAAAGGAAAGACAAAATAAAGGAAAAATGTTTGCCTATCTGAGTCAGGAAGCAGGCAGACCCAACAGAATCTCATGGCAGTTTGAAGAAGTACACTAAGGGGGGTGAGAATTCTAAGAAGGAAAAGCATATTATCTCATTAAAGGGACATTTATTCCTCTTCTCTTTAGCATAGTTTAAGCTGGACCTGCTTCCCTGAAGGGTAGTCTCTGAGCTAGAATATTTGGTGACCTGCCCAACTGGATTACCTCTTAAGGACAATGGCATGTCTCTACAGAGAGGTATATCCCATTCTTTTTGTTAGGAGTGAACAGCTTCACTTTGATGGGCCTTCAGTGTTGCTCTGATACATTTTAAGTAGTTTTTTGGGTGCTGTGCAATTCTGTGAATGAGGCCGAATTTTCTATAAAGTTTTCTAGGGGACAGTAAAATTTACTTGACCCTAGAGATGATTTATACTTTAGTTGTTCCCAAAGGAGTAATGATAGAATAGATAGATAGATAGATAGATAGATAGATAGATAGATAGATAGATAGATAGATGATAGATAGAGATAGAGAGTTAGATAGCATTCAAATACATACATATTATAAAATCATTATTCAAGTGTGAGAATGTTGAATGCATTCAATCATGCAGACATTGGCAGCACATGCCTTTGCTTATATTTATGGATATGAGTATGTTAGTAGAAATGACAGCCTGGAAATTCATCATAAAATGGTAGGAAATTCCTCCCAGAGGCTGATACTAAAATTAAAATACCCTTCAGATATTCCTTTCAATGCGAAAGTCCTTCTGAGAGACTGGTTTAAATATTTAATGTTCAGCCATTTTAACCTCAACCACAACTTATTTCATTGTTAAAAATCACACATCCCTACATCTCACTCAGAACGTAACTCTCTGCTTCAGATTATAGCTATGGTAAGAATTGCGACATGCCCGTAATCAGCAGAGTAGGAGCAAGGGATGCTACTGGGAGGGATCAGAGTGACTGTCCATCTCAGCAAATTCAGGGTATCAAGTGAGTCTATAACATGGCAATGTATACATCTTTCAGTCAAATGCACCCTTTTGATGTGGGCAGAATATATCAAGTAGCCTCATAAGAGGATGGGTTGTAGTGTAGGCTCTGTCATTTGCAACCTGACAGAGCAGGATGATACTCAGTTCCTTCACCTGAAGCCTAGGATCAGACCTCTGTGATCCCAGGCATGGTGTTCTCTGCAAGGTTCTTACACTGCTCTGATCTGAGGTGGGGTATGTGAGTGTTTGAATCACGGGTTAACTAGTGTGTGCAGGCCTTATCAAAAAGATTTATTTGTGTGTGTGTGTGTGTGTGTGTGTGTGTGTGTGTGTGTGTGTGTGTGTGTACAAGGCTATAGGTACCCATGGCTTCCAAAAGAACGTGTGGGGTCCTCTGGAGCTAGAATTGCACATGGTTGTGAGCTGCTTGATATGGGTGCTTGTAACTGAATTCAGGTCCTCTGGACAAAGCAAATGCATACCACTGCTAGGTATGTCTGACAGCCAACCTGGCCAGATACAGCAGCAATGGCATCCCTGTCCACCAGGGCATCTCTGTTAGTTCTGATACCACAATGCAGCCAAACCTGAACTACAGAGGTCTTGGGGACCTTCTTCCCTTGGTCTTCTATGAGGACTCTCAGGAAAACTAACAGTAAGGAGCTGGAGAAAGAGAGACAGGGAAGAGAAGCTTCTTGTCAGAGCCTGAATAGCTTGGAACTGTTAAAAAAAATTGCTGAAAAAGATACAATGAGGCATGGGCCCTTTGGGAGAAGTCTGTTATCTTTATGTAATAAATCTCACATGGGTTTCTTAAAGAGTCTATGGCTGTAGGTTAACCAATTTTGTAGCTATAAACCTTATGCCTCTTAGTTCACAAAATCACTGAATATATTGACACTTGTAAAGCTGCCTAAGTGTCTTAGTATATTACATGCATATGAACTTAAAGGAATTATGTGACTGAAAGATAAATGATAGAGATGATAGGTTAGATTATGAATAAATGATAAATATATAACACATATATTAGAATACATAAACTCTACAGAAACATTGATCAAAGATAGATGATGATAGGTTGAGAATAAATAGATGAGAGATGAAAATAGATAGAAATAGACCGATAGAGATACATCGATCTATATAAATATAATAGATAGATGATAGACTATATATATGAGAGAGATGATATGATGGGTTATATAGATAATAGATAGGATATATGAGTGTATATATGCGCGCACACACACACACACACACACACACACATGATCTCCATTGCCAGACACAGAAATAAAGACAAGCAATTGCTCATGTTTCCTTTCAGCTTCTCAGATGTTAACATATAATAAAGTTCAGCAACTTTTAAAAGACTTAGTTATTCTAACACATTCATCAGTAAATTCAATAAATAATGAGTATTTTCATTCCACATGCTGAGCCCCAAATGAATAAATATTCAAAAGAGCCAAGACAAAGAAAAAGACAAAAGCAAACCACATCTTTGAAAAAGAGAGGGGAAGAGGAAGAAAAAGAGAGAAAGAGAGAGAGAGGGCTAATAACCCTTGCTGTCAAAATATACCTCTGTTTACAATCACTCATCCTAGATGCTAATCCCCTAGTTCAGTTTCCAATTCCCTGAGTGTTCATGGGATTAAACCTGCTTCATTTTATGCACATATTTTATATTTTATCATAATGACGGAGTGCTAAATGTTTCACTTACTTTGCAAAAATTATCATACTCTTTTAAAAATGCCTTCAGAGATGAATGCCACCCAGGGTTAGACCAGGTTTTATTTGGGCTCTGAGAAATTGTGCATCAAAATCTCGTCAAAAACAGTGATTTGCTTTGCATCTTTGGCGTGGAAGGCACCTGCGGATGGTGCTGCCTTTGATGGCTGCAGATGAATGCCAAGGCAGGAAGTGAGGTCAGCATGTTTTCAGTGCCAGGGAGTGATGCCTGAACAGCCCATGTACTGGGCACGAGCACTTCCGCCCTACAAGGTCTTCTGAGCCCAAGAGGCTACTGATCTCCCAGAAAACAGGTTTTAAAATGACTTTAAATTAGGAAACCCTGGAACTCTGTCCCCATCCAACCCTTATTCCATAATCCCACCAGGCACTGAAAAGCCATAAATATGAAAAAGCGTCTTAGTGATTGAAATAAACATTATTTTTATTTAAATATTTTTCATGCCTTGGAGGAGATTTTTAAAAGTGAATGATACCTTTTTTTTATTTCAGAAGTTGTCTTTAAAATTTCCATTTCACCATAACTCTAGACTCAAACGGGGATTAATGTTGGCTTGATTCCTTTAAAGCTGGAAACCCTGAGCTTTATGGCTATCCATAGTGGTTCAATTGCAATGCACCTTTCCCACATGACCTGGTCATTTTTTTCCCACAATTATGAGTAGCCAGAAGTTGTATAGAACAATTAAATACTAAACAGAAGGGTATCTTTTTTTTAGCATATTTTTCTCTTAGTGTTCTGGAAGCTTAATGATACAACTCAAGCAAAGTGTTATACTAACTCTATGTCTATAGCTGAACTTTGAAAGAATGTTTGTGTGGTTTGGATGAGAAATGTCCCCACAAGCTCACATATTTGAACACTTGTCTTGAAGAAATCAAGAAAAATACAGCTTTGCTGGAAGAAGTACATCACGAGGAGGGGTGTGTGTTTTGAGATTTCATGACTGGGCCTACTTCTAGTTCTTTGTGGGTTTTGTTGAAGATGTGATCTCTCAGCATCCTGCTACTGTGGCCTGCTGCCAAACCTCCCCAACATGATGGACTCTTATTCCTCTGGGGTCATAGACCAAAATAAACTCTTTCTTCTGTAAGCTGATTTGGATCATGGTGTTGTATCCCACAACAGAAAAGTAACTTAGATACAATGCTTAAACAGTAGCGTGTATTCTGCACAAGTGGTATCTTATGCATTTGGAGGGGAAAGGATATGATCAAAGTATACTGTATGAAATTCTCAAAGAATAAATAAAAACATTTAAAATGTACTCACTTTTGAAAATGTGATTGTAGTTTTCATAAAACCTGCTAAAATATTAATAAAACATGTGGATATTAGAATATTATATTAGAATATAATAATTATGTTTTATAAATACATATGTATATTTAAGCCTATATATCTTATAATTACCCAAATCTAAAGGGACAAAATTTCCGTTCAACCAAAATAATTAAATTGTTAATATCTATGAAAAAAATTACCAAAAATAGATACTTCAGATATTACACATTGAAAAGAACTAACTTCAAATCAAGGTAAAGAGGATTTAATTTTTAAATTTCTCAAGAGGATTTCTTGCTTCTGAGGGATTTTGGTTCAACCATCTTTACTCTTTCATCCCCGTCAGATCGAGATCTTGATCTAAATTCAGACTCTACATATGCACACAGCCAGAAGGCTGCTCCGTGGGAACGGCCAGCAGTGTCCTGCTCAGGGCCCTGTCCCCTAAACAGGGTCCCAGAGTCAGCGGGGCTGTCTTAAACATACACAAACCTTTTGTATTCAGGAATGGTTTACAATACAGACAATTGCATACTTATCAAATGACACGAAAGCATAGAGGGACCCCTGAAGTGACCAGTGGTACCCAGAACTTAAGACTGTCCTTCCCTTTTACCATGAACATGAACAGAGGACATTAGAGGCTGTGTAATGCAAAACAGAGTGACTGACTCTAACAACATGATCCCAGCCCAGGGGCCTTTACCCTGTCACACTGATCTAGCAGGACACACAGGTAGCCCCCCTCCTCCTCTGCAAAGTAAGAATGTGCACAACCCACAGATTTGGCTGAATCAAACCGGCTTCTGTGGGCAGGAGGACCAGAGAGACCATGGAGAGAGAAGCCGGGCCACACATTTCCCAGGTCACCCACAAAGAAAGTCACTTCTCCTGAGAGAAGAGCCAGAAGGGTACAGAGAAGGATGTCTACAAAGGTTGTGTCACAGAGATAGGAAACAAGAAATGCAGCTTCCTCAGGCATGCCCAGAGATGATAAGGACTTCATTCTCCATTAAGCAAGGTCAGGGCAGTAACATGAACCAGCAAACCCTCAGCAAGGTGCTCAGAGGAGCTGGGATTCAGCTAGTATTTATCTACATCTCAAATGCTGCTCAACATGTGCATACAACCTGTATTATAAATTGTATACTATGACCCAAACTCTATCCCATTAGAGCTGAAATCCAACTGTAGGAATCGGACATAGAATAAATTACTTAAATATTTACCAGGTGTGATGATCACAAACCAAGTCTATGTTGAGCCTCATGGCTGATTATGGGGTACACCTCATTGACTCCTACATGGGCATGGGGCAGGTAAAGTGCTGATCTGCAGTAGAGAACAAGATCCAAGCAGCTGTGAGGATTGGTCCTAATCACTGTCAGTACTGATAACTTATTAAGACACCTGCCCACAGTATTCTCTTGTTACAGGGCAATGTGTTTGGTGGCATGCTGAACATGAACTCACCCCAGCCTGGGACCAGCTGAAACAAATGAAGACGCATCAGACTTAATTGGGGCTAACAAATAAATTACTTTTTATGGGTTAGTATGTCTTCACAAATGTGTGGTCAAAAAATAGTTAAGAGTTCCTAATTAGTATTGTTATTCCACCACAACAGAAGGGCAGCATGACCACCTGCTTTTTCTCATTACTGGACTCCTGCCTGGATGGCGGGACTATCCTGCTCCAGCCGAGACATTGGGGATGAGTTTTAATAAGTTCATCCTGTGCTCCAGGTAGCTCACTGCATACTGATTCATGTGCTAAGACAGCCATTAACGGTGGCAATTGTCACAGCAGTCCCTCACCACCACCTGTGCCCTGTTTTGGAGAACTTCTTCTTAGAAGGTAAGCTATGAGATGTTCTGTTCAATGTCTGAGCCTGATGACTGTGATACTGATTACATCAGCACACACTCGTCACACAGTAACAGCAAAGACAGACTGCACTGGATCATGCAGCCATTGCTCATTACGCTAAGAGGCCATTGTAATGCCATTTTGGACATTTAGCTGGCCTTCGACCTTGCTGGAGGTTCAGCTGGACAAAGAGACGTGACCCTAAAGTGCAGGGTATCAAGGATATTTCCTGATATGACCCCTCAACTTACTTGACATACTCAGGCCATCATTTCCAAATAGCTGACCTTCTTTCACCCGTAATTACCACCAGACTACCACACCAAATCCTAATATTAGGTGTTTGAGGAATTAGACATGTAGGAACCAAGGAAAGCCGCAGGCACATCTTGGCAGCTGTGTTTTCTGATTATTAAATGGCTCATTGTGGTTAAACATCCTTAAAGATACAGTTGGGCTATTACTGATATACCAGAAACTGAGGGCACCAGGACATTTTCCCACGCATGTGCAGCAAGAAAGAGTCTGCATCCTCAAAAAATAATGTTTGTTTAATTAACATCAATATAAGGTTCCTTTCATTGTTTGACACACCTATTCTTTTGTGAGTTTTCCTAGAAACTGGGAATAAATACTCTAAAAGGGAGATCAGAACTATCGTGATACCTAATTCCATGCAAATACCACCTATTTCAGGAATATTCATAAAAATTCTTTAAAATATGTTGTCTGGCAGTGATGATGCACATCTTTTATCCTAGCACTCAGGAGGCAGAGACAGGCAGATCTCTGTGAGTTCAAGGCTAACTTGGTCTACAAATCAAGTTCCAGGACAGCCAGGGCTACACAGACACAGAGAAACCCTGTATCAAACAAACAATAACGAAATAAATAAATGATTAAATAAAAATGTATATACTGTGGGGCTCTCTGCCTTTGGGGCAAGTCTATTCTGATTTTGTCTTTTGAAAAGACTTTTAAAATTAATTATGTATGTCTGCGTGGGTATGTGTACATGTGTATAAGTACCTAAAAGAGCCAGAAGATGGCGCAAGATCTCATGGAACTGTAGGTATGGGAAGTAACAAGCCATCTAAAATGAGTGCTTGGAACCAAACTTGGGTCCTCTAAAGGAACAGTGTGTGCTTTTCAACCACTGAGCATTACTTAAACAGTATATGAGAGAGAGAGAGAGAGAGAGAGAGAGAGAGAGAGAGAGAGAGAGAGAGAGAGAGAGAGAGAGAGAGAGAGAGAGAGACATTTCAGAAAATCTGTTTTCTGGGTTATGATGAGCTGCATTCTTGCCTCCTTTAAGCAAAGTTTTGGGAAGCCAGGCTTGAGGTCAGCTTCTCCTGAGACCAGAGGATACTTTGCTAAGTCTGTTACTCCCCTCTGAGCTGCTGCTCCTTGGAAATATCAGCCATGATTTGATCTCCTTGAACTCTCTGTTTCCAGATCATGAGTCCTAGCAGGTAGAGACAAGGAGCCTGAAAGAGAACGACACCCCATGAGGGCAAACTGAGAGAAGAGAGCATCACAAACCCACACAATCCGAGATGGAAGAAGCTCTCCCTGGCCTGGTGCCTGTGATACTGATTACATCAGCACACACTCGTCACACAGTAACTGTAAAGGCAGACTGCACTGGGCCACATGGACATTTTCTCAAAGTATTTTCCTTTTAAGACACATATGTTAATAATCCTTCTTCACTAGATCACACTGAAATTTTAAAACTTGAAGCAGGATAGAGCAATCAAAGACATGCTTTAATGTAAGGATATATTTTATAATATGGTCACTATCTCAACTATCACATGTATTTATGCTTTTAATTGTAGACACGGCTGCATTTGTATAGTTTCAATATGCTTTTAAGATTGTGAAATATGTTTTAAAAATACCAATTTATTCCATAGAAATGTGGAGCAAAAAAATAAAAACGGAATCCTAAGAAACTGATTTGATTACTTTGGAAAAGCTAAAAGCACTACAAATTCCTCGATAAGGGTTTGAAAAAATATGTGTGTGCTTTTTACCTTTTACTGTGCTTTTGGGAAATAATTTTAACTGTGTGGGTGTAGTCCATTAAAGACTGGATCAAGAAAATGAGATATTCAAGGATTGCCCTGCAAGGGAGTGATTTCCAACCCACTTGTTGACTGTAGACCATACAGGGATACTTTGCAAGAGATGGATATGTGTCCCCACTGTGATGTCAGCATTTACCATTGCAGAAAAGACAGGATGGATTTCAGAAATGCCTGCAAAGCTTCCCTGACAGCAAAAATGCAACCCCACCCCACCCCATTCCTTTCTTCCAGTTTTCGAATCCTTCCTAAAGTTTTCTGAGTGTTTATAAACTTCCCTCTACTCTGCTGTCCTGCCAGGCCCTGCCAAGCGGCATGACCCTGTCATCTTGGAATTGCAGTATAGAGCTTTCCTCCATGTCTGCCTCTTGAGCACATAGCTCCTGTCCTCAGAGACTTGTATCCAGTCTACCTTTGCTTTTGGATTCTTTATCTCCTTGCCTTTGCCAGTCCATCACCCTTGTTCTTTGAGCTCACATTAGTCATATGGTCAGCACCCACTGTCTGCTTCTATAATAAACATTCTCCTGATCATCCCAGGGCAGAAAATGAAACAGGAGCTAAGAGTAGGAACCCTCAAGTTCTGTGGATGTCACAGTGTCATGCTTACAGCTCCAGCTTTAGCTGAGGAAACCAAGGCTCTGAGCCCTCTGGAGACAGCAGCTGGTACTCCACAGTCTCCTGGTCTGACCCACAGCCACATTCTCAGGCTGAAGATACCAGCTTTACTTTCAGGCTACTGGTGTCCAGGACCCAATGGCGTGGGGTTCTGACCCTGCACCAACAGGACCATTCCCATACTGAATCTGTCCAGGTGATGAGTAGCTTAGCCTGCTTTCCCAAGAGAGGCATCCAGATGGCAAACCATCCCTGTAGTGAGCATCTGGCCATGTTCTCACATGTCCACATGTGATCAAGAAAATAAGGCAGAGACTGTCTCCTGTTCATCTTCTCTTCCCACAGTGTGAGCAGAGGAAGCTAGAGAAACAGATGTGGAAAGAAACATCCACACCTGTGTGTTTACATATCTGTCTTGAGATGTGTGTCTCTATCCTATCTCCATGTATTCCCCTATCTCTGTATATGTTGGTATCACCAGCCTTATCTTGCCAGAGACCCCTGATTAGAGGTCAGACCCTAGAGTACCATTGTATCTCTCCTCTACAGTGTCTTGCTTGGGTTCCTTAGACTCCCTGGACCCACCTCAATAGAGGAACAGTTACAGAATAATGGTAGATTCCTTGGGACTCAGCTCCCATTTTTGGCTTTCATAGATTGTTCCTGCTCTGAAAGAATGCTAAAATATTTATAATCTCTTGGCTGTCAAGTTTCTAATCAAGTTCAGAATATGCCTTCCTTCTGACACCCTCATGTATGACTTTCATTGTTTAACCCAGGGCTCAAGTTCAGACTTGGCCCTAGTGTTTACATACACCAAGATCAAGATACAAAGATTAAGGTACTAGATCATGGTATGTGGCTCGGTCAATAGAGCACTTGCCTGGCATGCAGCGCCACCATAACCATGCATGGCAGTGCACACTTGCGATCCCAACACAGAGGATCAGTTACAAAGTGAGTCTGAAGACCAGCCTGGGTGACAACCCTCAAAATCACAAACAGAAGTGATTCATGCATCTTGAGATTGGTATCTCAGCAGCCTCAAGAGTCCTGGTCCTGGCTGTGAGCACACATGTAAGCATGAACATTGCTGATGGGCTGACTTCACCAGGGTATATGACCCTGTTCAATGTTTTGGGGATGGTTGCCCTTTTGTTATTCAGGGAAAATTTTTCTTCATCCATGGTTATTTAATTATTTGTATTTTTTCTAATTTCACTAAAGTGCAGACTTGCTTCTTCTCAAACAAATCCCTACATATTTTTATATGTATAATTCATTTTTTAAAACTTGAAGATTTTATTCCCATAACAGAGTTAATCCTTCTCAGTTAAAATATGCATTACAGTCGTAGGTCTCAGAAGACAGTGTGGAATGTTCCCATGTTGGAATATATATAGGGTATTCATCAGATCTAGCCTACATTAACTGGAAAAGAAAAAAATATATCAGGGATTTCAAATCCACTTTGGTATTTTTCCTTTGAATTATGAAAAAAAATTATCAGAGAAAAAAGTATCTTATTACATGACTTTGAAGATAATTTAGGTCAGAGAAGTGAGAAAAGAAGCTAATACGTAAGGGTTGCTTTCTAAATCCAAGCACAATCTAATTTAATCCTCTCCTTGGCTCTCTTGGTCTCTGAAGAACCATTAACCTCACTTTGCTGATGAAGGGACAGTCTGAGAGAAGGCATCCAGCAGGGCTGTGTCTGGAAGCCAACAGCACCACAGTTACAGCCAGCAGCCTCCCATTCTGCACCCACCCTACTTCTCAGGAAAAAAAAAAAGCAGAAGTTATGTATTGGTGCCATCTCTTCCCCACCATTCTACAGGCAGCTGGTCGCTCTTCACGGGGTAACAGCTTTGTCACAAACATGATAAAGAGGACTTTGTGGATGTCACAGGAAGTCTGATGCTGGAAGGCAGAAACATAATGGTTTCATAGGCTAACACAGGCCTCTGACATAATAAGATTGCCTTCAGTCCATGCATATGGGATGTTTGAAAAGGAATAGCAACATTCCAAGATAAGGCATGACGACATAGATACAGAAGATAGAATACCCGGTTGGCAAGACAATAGGAAAGGAAGTGAATAATGACATTTTAGCTATGTCAATCTTGATGTATCTTGACCCACTCTCTTAACCTGTCCTCTTCCATCCACTCATAGACTCCTGTCTACATCAGATGAGGAAACCTGAGATCCACACAGGAGCCATCTTCCTCCCCCTCTCCACTCCAATAAAAACATTATCTTTTTCCTTTCTCTATTTTTAAACCATGTGCATGTTTTTCGTTTTGATGACCAGTTTACTAATGCACTGACATCTTTATGGCAGCAACTTGTCAAGACAGATTAAAAAGAGATGCACATACTAAGCTTTGGTCCTTGAACACCATGTTCATTAGAGTTAAAGGTTCAGCAAAGAAGAATTCTGTCTTTGTGGAACTGGAGAAAAACGTTTGCCAACTGTAATGCACCTGTATACAGGCCTTTGTTCCCAGAGCCCAAGCATCTTTCCCCTGGTCTAGAGCACTCCAGTCAGATCAGCTACACAGAACAATCTGAGCCGCTCTACAACGGCCATGTAGTGTGGAACTGAGAATAACTTACTCCCCATTGAAGCACATCAACACCAGTTGGAAACAAGAAACAGTGCTGAATAATGTTTGAAGGCACAGATAGAAAACCAACACTTAAGTGTCTGATTGGCTAAGTCAAACAGAGAACTAATGGTCCATTTAAATTTCATGGTAAAAACAGTGACCATGAAGGTAATTGCTAACCATCCCTAAGAAACCAAGCTATAAGAACATGTGCACAGCCCATGTCACAGTCAAAATTCATATGTTCTGTGTCCAAAACTGAAAACAAATCCTACTTAGAATTATTGTTTCCCAACCAGAATAATGTGAATACTGTGCTCTTACTCCATCTTTCATTCACTATGTGTGTTATATATACTATCTACATATAAAATTAGATGATAGATTAGTTAGATGATAGATAAATAGATAGATAGATAGATAGATAGATAGATGATGGAGATGATGATGATAGATAGATAGATAGATAGATAGATGATGGAGATGATGATAGATAGATAGATAGATAGATAGATAGATAGATAGATAGATAGATAGGTAGATAGATGATTGATAGGTAGATAGATGGGTAGATAAATAGCCAGCTGGCAGGCTTGAGACAGGATCTCACTCTGTAGCCTAAGCTGACCTAAAACTTACTATGAAGCCCAGTCTGACCTTGATCTCCTATAAATCCTCCTGTTTCAGTCTCAAGTTGATTACAGGCATGGGCCACCAAAATAAGTAGTATATTTCAAAAGCTATTTCATGAAAATAATCATCTTGACCAATCAAAAGTGAGTTAAATTGCCACATTCAGTTATTAGAGATGATTGTTTAATACTCGGTTGTTTCAGCAATTGAAAGCTCTATGGTCTAATTATAGCATGCAGCCACAAGCAGCTCACCAGCACTCACACTCTCCCCCTTCATGAAGCCCTTGCTCCATCTTCTCCACTCTGAACACAGTGAGCATCTGATTATAGGGTCTTCTTCACTGATATCAGCTTGGGTCTTGACCATTGCATCTCTGTGAGTGAGGGCATTCATAAAGATGGGAATTCATATACCTAGCCTAATGATCACACAGAGTAAGCTTCAAGGAAAAAAAATCAAAGATGGAATTTGTCACCATATTTTAGTGAGAAGCGTGGCTTGTAAATATGTGGATCCAGAATCCTGAGTAATGTAACTCAGACCCAGAAAGATAAACACTGTGTGCTCTCTCATCTGAGGTTTCTAACTCCAAATCTTCAGGGATGAGCATATGACCTGGAGTAGCTGCAAAAACCAGGAAAGTAAAAAGGGACTGTGTAGGGTGGCTGAAGAATGAGATAGCAAGACACAGGTGATATGAAGGGGGGAATGAAAACTGGGTGGAGGCTTTAATTGGATAGGGAAGAGGGTGGTCATTACAGAGGAGAGGTAGAGAGGAGGAAAATAACACTAGGAATACTCCATAAAGCCTCAAAGCATCATAATATTTTAGAGTTACCTAAGTTATATATAATGCATATAATTATATATGTATGTACATACATATACAGGTTAAATAAAGTTATGCCACTTGGGCTGGCAATGCTCCCACAGGAGCACAGAATAGCTAACAAAGCCCCCAGTATCAACATGAGAAATCTCCTTTCCAGTCAGTGGTCAAGGTAGGCCAAATGACTCCCAGAATAATATAGGTCTTGTTACTCCATAGTTCCTTCTTAGAGGTTGAAAGCAAGCCCCCATTGCTGAAGACATCACATATTTCAGAAAATTCCTGTTCCATCTAACCGGGAAGCCTTTCCTGCAGCACCAGAAAGGTCTATGCAAGCTGCCAAAGGAGGAAAGCAATCAATAGTCCTCCTAAGCAATGATGCCTATGAAACACAACAATGGCAAGTATGTCAAGCTATCTCTAAAGGTACAATAGTGGCACTCATATCTTGGTAACCAACAGCTGTCTAATCGGATTTAACACTCAACAGGAGAGAATGCTTGTCTGGAAACCTAGCCAACTAATGGGCTAGTGAAGTCCTGATCTTAGATGAGAACCTACTACTGCCACTTTACTATTTCACCATAATTCCTAGCTGCATTCTAAAATGTATCCTTGTACCCACAAGATGTGTCTAGCTTTCATTCCACACCAGTGAAGCTTATTTTTGCAGCAGAGACCGTTACAGAAAATCACAACTAGTTGTAATGCAGAGATGAACTGGTCATAGGGTATGCAGCCCAAAGGATAAATCCACACAATAACCCCTGTACCTAAAGTTCAGAATATCCAGCAAAGGGCACAGAAAGACTGTGAAAGCCAGAGGACTAGGAAGTCCTGTGATATTGTGTCTCCTAGAAATGACAGGGATGCTACATCCATGATACCTCAACAATATGACTGCCTAAACAAGACCTGAGCAAGGACAACACCAAGAGATATGCTAAAGCAGAAAGAGGAACTCTCACAAGGGACCCTTCTCTAGACAGATAACGGTAGGCAGGTAATGACTGCTGAGCGAGGGAGAATTACTTTTCTCCCAGGAATGAGCCCTCTAATTGGTTATCCAATATAAAATGATCAGCTCTGAAATAATAGACACACACCCAACACGAAACAGACATGATAGATTGCATTTATATACTTATATATGTAACAATGATAACCAAAGAAAAAGAGGCCATCAATTTGAGAAGGAATGGGGAGGTGGGGAGGGTACGGGAGAGGTTAGAGGGAAGGAACATGGGAATGGCTGGAGAAAGGACAGGGAACATGAATATGATGTAATTATACTGTAATTAAAAGTTTAAAAAAAAATCCTATTGTTTTTATTTACTTCCCTGGGTTCACTTAGAGCTCCCAGGCCCCTTGATGACAGCTCTCATAGTTCAGCTACATAGAAATTACTGACTAATGACACCGAATACAGTAAATGTGAAATGTCACCAATGAAGCTCATAGACTCCCCTTGGAGAAGATACTGCCCCCGGGCCCATGCTAGGTCCACGTATCCACTCCTGCCCTCAATCTGTGACATACCTCATCTTACTACGGAACATGTGAGGTAATGCTGGGACCATAGCATGGCCAAGGTGCTATCGGCCAAAAAGCACCTCCCCCTGCCTTACCCCAAAGCTCCAAGGCTTCTCCTTGACAATGTCACAGTAATTATGGCTTCATTTTCAAATGTTCACCAAGTGACACTCTTAAAAATTACTTCAGATGGCATCTCAACCCCCCTCTACTGTTTATTGCTTGACAAGAATAGATTTATTCGTCTCCCTAATCACAGAGCAGAGCCGTGTCTCGGACTGATGCAATTATCAGATGGTATAACAGGCAGAAGTCTCTTCTGGATTCCTTTCATCTTAAAATCAAGTCTTATTTCATAACAGTGGGAAAAATCAAGACTCCTTCTTAAATGATGAAGACAGATTGATGATAACTTCAATGGTCTATTTTCATTTCATTAAAAATGAGTAAATGGAATTTAACAGACCTCCATTCTAAGTTATTATTTTAAATACTAATTGAGATATCAATTGGATTTTTATTTGTTTAATTAATAAGATAGCATGGATGACACTTTGAGAGCAGGTTTGAGGACAGAGGAGAGGCCTGAAGATTGTGTACAGAATGTGTGTTTATGTAACATGTAAGTTTTATATCTGACCTACATTTTATGGGAGATGCTATCACTTTTATTCAACATAAATGTGCATCTGTATCTGAAAGAGTAATTATTTCTACATTTTAACTCTTAAATATTATCATTTTTGTAAGAAAAAAATGTTTTTCCTTGGTCATAGAAATTCTGAAAAACCCCACCACAATGAGCCATTCTCCGAGTTTGGTTTTGTAAGAACACGTGGATAAAGAAGGGATATACAGATCTGAGTGTGGGACATACAGATCTTTACTTCTGGGCAGGGCAAAGGAGCCTGGCATTGTAAACTCTTACCCACCACTGCCCTTCTCAACCAGCCCACATTTAGAATTGCATTTTGAAAGACTTCTCTTAAATATGTTTTCCTATTTCCTATCTAGGAATATACTCTTCCAACTGGCTAATCGTTTCATTAGCTGACATGAATATGTAAATGTAGTAACCCATGATCAAAGCAGACAAATGAACAGGTGTGGAGAGCTGATACCAACGAGCTGAGACCATTTGTTTCTGTCCATAGGTTTGAACTAATTTGCCTAAATGGAATGGCTTGTTAAATACAGTGTGCAAGCCTCATGGCACACAGTTCATAAACTATGAATCCTTTCCATAAACTATGGATCTCAGTAAGTCTCCTCAAGTCATTTAAACAAAAAGATGAATTCCTTCCGATTAAGAGCAGAAACTCTCTCCATTGAAACACTCCACTGAGAAACACTCCAACATTCTATCTGAACAACAGAAATCTCTCTTTCATCCTTGTAAGTGAAACTCATTTTCCACAGGCAAGTCACTGGCCTGATTTGTTAATCCCCATGTTCACACACAGTTTTTCTCCATGATGGCACTACATCTTGCTACAAATCAGTTGTGAAACCCTCTGAGTGTTTCTCATCTCCCTGCAGAACGTTAAAAGGAGGCTTCAGGTGAGGTGTTTTAAAGTTGCATGCACAGTTTGCTGTATTTGTTTGGAAGATGAATCTATGGTGTGAAGAACATGGGGAGCCAATGAGGTGTCTAAGGTAGCAGCTTTACCCTTGCGTCACTTCAGTCAATGCCGTGCACAGGACAGATGTCACCTGATGTTATTATAAAAACAGGTATCCTTATGATGGGAGTGCTGACCAGACCAACCAGGACCTGAGGCATAGAACCTCTGAGCATGCTACTATCTAAACAGCACAGAGATTATCTATGTAAAGAGCATAGGTTACAAAAATGCTCCTTAAAGAATGCAAATGTAACATCAAGTCATTATCATAATTTACTGCAAAATACAGTCTGATCCTTCTTGACCTCTCCTATTGTGTCTGTATTGCATATTATGAGATACAACTTAATTAAAAACTAAATTGGCATCTACCCCTGTGAACATTTCAGTTCTTCTTTGTGTGTGTTCATGTGTGGGGGCCAAGGTATATGTGCAGTTGCACATGTGTATGTCTGCATGTAGAGGCCATATGTTAACATCAGGCATCCTCCCTCAGGCATGCTCTACTTCCCATGCTGTTAGCAGGACCTCTCACTGGCCCAGAGTTAGCTGGGTAGTCTAGATTGGCTGGTCTACAAGTCTTAGGGCTCTGCCTGTCCACCTCCTGACACTGGGATTACAAACACAAAGCACCACACTCAGCCTTTTTATGTGGAAGTCATGAAACAAATGCAGGTCCTCAGGCTTGTGAGTCTTTGCTGGCCAAGTCACCCTGCCAGGCTTTGTGTTCAACCAAAATCATCATATTTTCACATGCTGCTGTTCGTTAAAAGTTTTTAAACAAAGATTTCTTTTTCACAATACCTTGATGTTCCTCCTGGTCCCTGTCACTGTCCCCCACCATGTACTAAATGGTTGAAAGCAAGCTTCAGGCTATACTTTTCAATGCTTAGTTTATATACTTCAACATGAAGGAAAACTCACTTGCATTCAAGGTAGGCAAGTCACCGTGTACTATTGACTGTTCACTTTATTGACGACTGAAGCACAGGGCACAGGGAAGTAGGGAGGAGTCTATATTAGTGGGAGAGTGAGAGAGTTGAGGGAGAACACCATGATTCTGCATGGATCAGCTCCATGGAATTTTGTTGCCGAATTCAGTGAGTGAAGGTCATTATGCAATGCCACAGAAAATGAGTTGGAAGCAATTCAATAATCTGTAGGTAGGATTTCAATAATAATAAAATCTATTTTGCTGTGAATGTCAAGTAGGCCCCCTCTATAGACTTCCTGGGAAACCAAATATAGAAACACAAAAGTAATAAATCTAGAGACGTAAAGTGGGATTTGTTCCACAATATTCCATATTTACCACAATATGTAAAATCAACAGATGATTTGAAATATCCTTCTCCCCCCATGGTCTGAATAATTCATGTGTTTAAAGTTTTATGTTAGTTTCTATGGATATCAGGACCCATATTTCAAACTATTTTATCTCCCAGTGGAAATAAAAGAGAACATTGCTTAGAATTCTCCATTGTTCACACAGTTTCGAACACACTGACTGTTCTTCCCTCTGCCCCAATACTGCATCCTCTCCTGGACTCCTCCTGTCCCACAACCCAAGGACTTTTTCTAGACCATCCATTGGTCATTGAGATGCAGTTCTCCATAAGTCATGGATCATACTTTTTATGCAGTATGATAAATTGGTGGTATGTCAAAACATATATAAGCTGATAATTCTTAAGAGTTATATTTATCATCCCCTCCCACCATAATTCAAAGATTTTTCTTTTCTCAAATCTATAAAGAACTCTAAGAAGGAAGGGCAGGCATAGCTGTTCCAACTGTGGAGCAGGCACTTGGTAGAACCGTAGTAGATCACCTTCTTCAGTGCTGTGTGATAGGATGCAGGGTTTGAGTCAAAGTCCTGAAAACATGACTCCATCAAACCATGGACCTTAGCACAATTAAGACTGCATCCCTCTTTGCCATGGCATGCAAATGTGCCGCCCTGTGCACTTTGGTGAAAACTGCAGACCTAAGGAGGCCAGGAGCAGTCATTCCTGGTCTTGACTTTGGTTTCACCTTTTCTGAAGCTACCCACAACTTCAGCTCATTTTGATGTGAAACTGCATTTTCACCACTGATATATATCTCCTCCACTTCAAATGTGTTTCTTCATATATGTATGTGCATATATATTCATACATACATACATACATACATACATACATACATACATATGTGAGTTCATGTTATCCCTATGTAATAATAATCTATTTTTTTGTAGTTTGAATGAAATGTCTCCCAAGGCTCACATACTTGAACACTTGATTCCTCAGTAGTGGTGCTGTTTGGGGAGGTTCAAGAGGTGTGGACTAGCTTGAGAAAGTACATCGCTAGTGTGGGTGTTGAGTGTTCATAGTCTCATCTCACCTCTTGCTCACTCTCTCTTGCCTTGTGCTTTCTGTCAAAGATGCAAGCCCTCAGCTTTCTGTGCCTGTAGCCATGCCTGCCACTGGCTGATGCGCTTCCCACCATGATGGAACCATAAGTCTAAATAAACTTTCTTTAATGAGTTGCCTTCGTCATGGTGTTTTCTTACAGTAACAGAAAAGTAACTAATACAATGTCCTTGACCATTTATTTAGAGCTATTGGAGTCCGAACCACAGTTTCATGTTTAAACATCTATGCCAGTATCATTCAAATTGTAAACATTTGAGAACTTTACTTAATCAAATTTTGGCCCTTTGGCTAATGTCAAGTGAGAGTATTGCATTCATTTGTGTTACAAATACATACAGACCACCCAGAAGGGCCCAAACCCCTTGTTATGACTTTACTTACACTACCTACTTAATGGGAACATAATATTAGTGCACACTGTCCCAGAAAGAATCTGACAGGATTGCTTCGCCGTTATCCCACCAATCTCAGAGCTTGAGGGAGAATGAAGGCACTAGGGAGAAGCAGTATATATTTCTGAATGTCCTTTCCATTCATCTGATGATCTTTTGAGAATTTCCTCCTGCCAATCTGGGTTGCCACTGAGCATTTTACCTTCCAGTGGTCAAAGTGTAAGAGTGCTTGGGGACCAGTTTTAGGGATATGACATGAACTCTCAGTCCAAAATGTCATAATATCCTTCCATGTTCCAAAGTGAGGGAAGCAGCCGTGAAGTTGTACAGGAGCCAGAGAGAGGCAGCATCTGTGAAATTTTGCCATGCATTCTTTGTCAACAGCAAATGTTGGATCCATAAATGCTTGATTGACAAGTGGTGCCAATGTTACTTACATATACGCTAACACATTTGCAGATTCAATTTCGCTCTCTGAATCTTTGCTTTCTGTTAAACAATGCTACTGTGCCACAGTAGTCCCTCTCACTCACCAAGGTTGTTGGTCAATACACATGCAAGGTGATAAATGTAAAGAAAGCTTTATCCGACTGCAGAAAATGTCGCCAATACTAGATGTCAGCTTATAGAGCCATTAAGCAAGCCACTTAAACTAGATCACAAAGTAAGGTTGGGGTTTAATCCTTGGGGTGTTTTTTATCATATTAATTTTCTTATTTACAATTTGACATTAAGCTTTTTCAGAACATAATAAAGTATTTTATCTTATTATTGTTATTGTTCACCAGAGAATATTTTATGGATGTTTCAAAAATCAGTTTTTATGTCTTTGGCCTATTTTATGACTATCTGGATTTAACATGGTTTAATTTAAAAGTCATGAAGTGAGATTAAGGTGAAAGCTGTAATTCATTGATTTACATATTTCTCTTCAGTTCTTTTATATTTTGAAAGATTTTATTCACCTCAATAAATATACAATGAAGTTTTCTTGTGCAAAACTGTACTCTGGATGCAAAGACAAGCAAGATGGACTCTTATGATGGACTCATTAGAGGAAATTATGACTCTTTTGTAAGGTTGAGGATTTTCAGGTCTACTAATTGTGAGAGTGTTTGTTCACACCTTTGCCCTGAAGCAAAAAATGAGAAGAATTGTCTAAACTGTTCTTGCAAACATAAAACTTATCAGAACTGAAAGCCCAAGGAAGGAGTAGAAACTCAAAATCTTTGGGAGGATGGAGAGACTTGGGGCGGGAGGTAGAAAACCTTGGAGAAGGTGAATAGTGTGGAGGATGGGGAGCCTTGGGGAGGATGGAGAGCCTTGGGGACTATAAAGATTGTTGAGGTAGATGGGAGCCTTGGGGAGGATGGAGAGCCTTAGGGAGGATGCCTTGGGAAGAATGGAGAGCCTTGGGAAGGATAAAGAGCCTTGGGGATGATGGAGAGCCTTGAGGAGGATGGAGAGCTTTGGGGAGGATGGAGAGCCTTGGGGAGGATGGAGAACCTTGGGGACTATACAAATTTTTGAGGGAGATAGGAGCCTTGGGGAGGATGGAGAGCCTTGAGGTAGATGAAGAGCCTTGGGAAGGTTGGAGCAAGGCTTTGTGAGATTAGAATTTGTACCTGCTTTTCACTGGACTCCGAACTAGTTCCCAAATAGAAAATGCAAAGGCTGACACCAGTGCATCAGGGGTCCAGGGATTCTGTGATCCAGGCCAAGGTAGAGGTGAGCTCTACTCTCCTGAGATTAGACACAGCATCACTGCCCTTCTGGAATTCATGTGGAAAGGGAAAGAATTCACATTTACAGGTAATGATGTTCACCACTAGTATCTCAATTTTTGAAGCTGTACTGGTTAGAAAGCAAATGGAAAGTACTGCCAAAGCCAATCAGAAGGAGGACAAACTCAAGGACACTTAAAGGATGAGAACACCTTCATCTTAAACGATTTACACTAATAATGCCACACAAACAATAACAAGAGACACGGATATGAAAAACGGACAGAGAACAAGATCAACACTAAAAGCCTGGAGGACTGGAACAGCCTGTGTAATTCCATCAGTGTTACAACCAAATACCAAGCAAGATACAGTGTGCCCACTCTACACACTAGGTTCACAGAGAAAATAAAAATCCCCACATATGTCAGATTTTGAAAAGGTAAGATAACAGTACATAATGAACATGAGTGAATGTAAATAAAGTAAATCACTCTGGTAGTTGACAGTCTCACTGCTACCTGTACAAGTTTTACCTGGTTTTAACATTGTGCACGCATAAATAGACTGAAATTTTCATCTAGCTGAAAAAAAAGAAACCAATCTAGATGTTTCTTCCAAGAGAAAGGTTGGCAGTAAAATAATATAAAATATTTAATTTGCAAAAATAAAGCATATTAAAGCAGATGGTTACATAAAGCAGACGTTAGAAGAGATAACCTCATTTAGAACAAATATGAAAAGGATTTGCATCTATGAACAAAAAGAGTAAAATTTTAAATTTAGATATAGGCTATTTCTCCCCAGGGCAGGGCGTATTATTTCTCAGTGGATACAGACTATTTCATCCCAAGGCAGGTTTGCAACTTATTTTTTAATGATTTACTTATTTTTATTTTATGGACATTGGTATTTTGTCTACATTTATGTCTGTACAAGTGTATCAAATCACATGGAGCTGGATTACAGACAGTTGTGAGCTGCCATGTGGGTGCTGGGAATTGAACTTGGGTCCTCTGGAAGAGAAGCTCATGCACCTAGTCACTGAGTCATCTTCCCAGGCCCAGGTTGAAACTTCTTAATGGAAATACTGAGCCTCAGCTCTGATGACCCAAGTGCAGGCAGGTGCAAAATACAGCCCTGAGGAGTCCTGATACCATCTTCAGAGTCACACAAATCAAGGCATTCCCTGACAGCAAGCATTCAAGCCAGGGTACCCTTGACTCTAGAGTATGTGGTCAGCTGGGCTTCAGGGTGCAGACTATAAACCCAGTTACGAAAGGCCGAGGGAGGGAGATCTTAATCCAGGTTCTATTGAAGACCCAGAGAGGATGTAAGGCCATTCTAGGCAACTAAATGAGACTATTTTTAAAATAATATTTTTAAAGAAAAAATGGACATAGCTCTATGGTAGAGCACTTGTCTAGCACACTCAACATCCTGGGTTCTATCTCTAGTACTACCAGACAAAACACAAAAACAATAACAAAAATGTGTAGTCATGCCTACGGTCATAGATATATCTGCCCACAAATGCTATCAATGATATCACCCATGCTAAAGCCAAAGGTACTTGAAAAGTGGGATCAAGTTGACGAAGTTATTCAGAACCATACACAGCATGCATTTGGCCTACACATATAAAACACAGCGAGTAGGTTGAGTCACATATAGCAACAACATAATCACTGAAAAGTTATGTATTAGGCATGTTGTGTCAATATTTGTACCAGTCTCCAGGAGCACAGTGAAAAAATAATAATTTATGGATGTACCCTTAGACATCACCTGGTCTAGCTGGAAAGATAAATATGGAGATGAGCATGCCATCCATCCCAGTCTGATAAATACCGTGCAACATTCATAACTTCTATGGATACCCAGACAACAGAGGCCCTTTCTATAGACAGCTGTCCTTCAGGACAAAGCCTAGGATCTAAAAGTATAAGTGAAGAGAATATCTTAGGAGAAGCCCAGTGGGTTGAAAATTAATTTCAACACAGGAAGTCCATTCCAGGCAAAGCTACAGGTAAGTCACTTCCATGTGTTACCTTCATGCTCAGCCTGGCCAGCAGAGCTCACACCCCATCAGCTGATTCTTCCTGTACACTTAGGTGGTGTAGGCTGAGACTGGCTTGTACCTTTCTCCTAAGTTCATGCAGATCCACCAATACCATAGAAGGGTTTCTTCTGCTTTCTTGCAAGATTTATATTTTTTCTTTTCCTTTATTTTTTTTCTTTAAAACAATCTATGCCTTAAGATTCCCCATTCTTTCAGGAGTTGGTAGGATTGGCATCATAAATGGTGGGGGCATAAATATCTACAGTAGCGAACAGGGTTCTAGGGTCCCTGTGGACATCATTTCACTGGGAAGGAGTCACCCCTGTGTTCTAAGAACCTGTTCCTGAACCAACACTTTTGCATTTGTGAACAGTTTCTTTCTTGAGAAATATATCTGAGCATCCATGCAACAGTTATATTTCAGATTTCATCACCATTAACAATGCTTATTTCTTAGAACAATAGCACATTTGTATTTATTTTGTTGAGATTCCTGCTTTTGTCTTTGCTTCTGAGTTCAGACTTGAGCAGCAGGAAGGGTTTTGAGACATGAATTTTAATGCCTTATGTCTTTGCCTTCCCCATGTGATCCCGCAGACTCTGATCTTAGCTGTCAGAAATATTGTGCTTCTTATAAAAAAAAAAAAAGTAATTCTCTTTAAGTCACCTTTAAATCATTGGGGCACAAATAATAGATATATTATTGAGATGCAGCAGTTGAGTGAAAACATGATCAAGCCCTGTAACTTGATAATTCCTTCAATGACTGGGTGACATATTACATACAAGAACAAAATAAATAACTCATTTTAGCAACTGAATAGCAGCCACCCCAACACATAACAGTTTCCAAATCCTGGTACCTATGATTGTGGCCAGGCCTTGAAACTTGGACTTTTATAGATCTGCATTCCTTGTGGGTCCCTTAAAAATACATTTTATGATGTATATTCAAGGTACACAGCATAATACACAATGCACAAGAATAATAAAAATACTTAATGTAGTGAAGCAAGTTAACCTATCCTTCATTTCACTTTATGTATTTTTTTTTATTTTGTGGCAAGCACAGTTAAACTCTACCAACTTATTATCAATATCAACAACGGCATCATTTTACTAACTACATCCCTCATGCTGTACATTACCTGTGTATCTCATTCATCCTACATAAATGCCACGCCTCACCCTCTGGGCTGCACTTCCTCAATTCCTCTTCCCAGAGACCCCTGGAAACCATTGCTTCTTTCTGTACCTCTGTGTATCTGACTTTATTTTACTTATTTCCGATTCCACACTGAGGCAAGATAGTCGTTTATGATGTGACTTCCTGTTGCTGTCTAGTCTCAAGCAGCAAAATGTTCTCTAGGTTGGACCATCTTGTGATAAACGATAGAAGATTCTGCTTTGAAGGCTGACTGGTGTTCAATTGCAGTTATGTATCGTGTTTTCTTCATTCATTCATTCATTCATCATTTATTCATTTACTCATGGTCATTTAAGTCGCTCAGTTCCCCATCTTTCCTGTTGTAAATAGTAGCACATTAAACATGAGACTAAAATATCCTTAGAGGCTAGTGATTTCATTTCCCTCAGAAATGCTAAGTCACGTGATGATCCCACTTTCAATTTATTTCGAAATTCCATGCTGTTTTCCACAAGGACTACCCAAAATTATACTCTCTCCAAGAGCATACGGGCTCCTTTGTGTATGTGTGCCACTGTATGCTTCCTTTTTGCTGTGGACTCCCCCTTGGCTGGCCTGAAGGGTACCTACGGTGGCTCTGAGGTGTCTATCTGCTGGCTTTTTTGTTGTTCAGGAAATGTGTATTGTGATGGTTCACCTAAACTGTCAACTTGATGACATATAGACTCACCTGTGGGTGGGGGAAATGATTCTCTGAGCACACCTGTGAGAGATTGCCTTCTTTAGGTTAACTAGGATTTGAAAGTTCACTTAGCACTATTCTCGGGGCTAGGATCTTACAGTGTGTGAGGTGACCTGAGCATAAGCATGCATTGCTCTTCTGACTTGACTTTTCCTGCTCCCAGGACGGACTGTACCTTGAGGTTGTTGGCCAGAACAAACCCTTCCTTCCTTAAGTCTCTTCTGGTCAGGTCTTTTAGTCACAGAAAAGACAAAAGTAACCCAGAGGCAGCTCCCCTGTCTGTGTTCTCTCCAGGTGATTCCCCACTATGGAGCTGTGTGCACTCTTGGTCAGCTATGGACGTTAACTCACAGTCCTTCAGTCTCAGCCAACGACATTACTGGAGATACCATCCACTCTCAAGTATTCCCAGCCCAATCTTCTGTGTAGCCCTCACCTTCTGGCTCTGTGCACCCCAGAAGCTGTAAGTAAGGACTAAGCAGGGACTAAGACACCACTGCCACTGACTGCTCACAGTGTGGGGGCTTAGATGTCCAAGGCATTGGTGCTGACAAATCCAGGGCCAGGTGTAGAGTGCTGCCTGGTTCATGGACCACTGCATCTTCTCAGTGTCCTCTCACATGGAGGAAGGGCCTAGAAATAACAGAGCTCCATGTGGTTCTAACCTCACATGAATCCACACCTTCTCGAAGGCTTCACTTCCAACTGCTATCACATGGGAGAGTTGGGGGCCAAGATAGAATGCTGTGGGACATAAAGATTAAAACTAGAGTACACTTACTCTAGACTCTATGGCATGTCATTAATAAAATAATTTCGTATAGTTATAATTTCACTAGAATTAATCTGGCTTCTTCCTCCACTTCACAAATAGGTCATGTATCATGCTTATGATTGAGTCATGGTTCCAAAAAAATCCCAGCCCAAACAGTGACACACCAGCGAGACAAGGAAGGACCATGACAGCTGAGCCCAGGTCTCATTACACAAGGTCTGGTTGCCAACTTTGGGTGAAAGTGAGAACTCTAAAGATGGCTTCGTGTCTGATATTTGAATATTGCTCTAGTGACTTCTGTCCTTAATTGTGACTGCTCATTTTAACTTAACTTGGACAATCTCCTCATACGTGTAAAGGCATACATAGCAGGCATCTCAGTGCGGGGCTGAGGAAACTGCCGGTGAGTCACTGCGCTCGCTCTGCAGCCTGCCTTGGAATCCGCAACACCCACATAAAAAGTCAGGCGTGGCTGTGCATGTTGGCAATCCCAGCATTGGAGGTGGAGACAGGTAAGCCCCCGGAGCTTGCTGGTCAACCAACATATACAATCTCTCAGCCCACAAGTTCCCTGCTGAACTTCTATTGGAGGAAGGAGAGAAAAATCTGAGATACTGATTTGAGAAGCTACATGAAGATGCCGCTATGTTATTGTTTTACAAAAGAGAGGAGAGGTGACTGAAGAGAGAGGATGGGAAGAAAAGAGAGGGAAAGAAGAGGAGAGTGGGGAGAGGTGAGGAAGGGAGGGGAGGAGAGGGGAGGGGAGGGAAAGAAAGGAGAGGGGAGGAGAGAGAGGAAAAAAGAGGAATGGAGAAGAGGGGAGAGGAAGGGAGAGGCTGTTGTAGTCAGTTGCCTCTGTTTCCTTCCTTACACCTAGCACAGCCCTAGACATCACTTTTTTTCATAAAAACTTGAAGTTGCTAAATACTAAAAATAATTCTTGTTGTATCTAATCTCTGGGGTTTAAATATTGATTCTTATTCCTCAGTGATTCTAGCAATGTTCGGTAAAAATGAGAAGACAATCTCTAATGAGCAGCTTTCCAAAGCAGAGACTGGGATGAAGCAGGTATGGGTACCATGGTATCATACACACATGAGCAGAGAACTGGAGCTCAAGGAGACAGTGAGGGCCGCCTCCCCTTGCTTACTGTTTGTACATCTAATTAGTCTCAAGGTCACCACATCAAAGTCAGCTCAGTAAATGTCAGGCAAATCCCATTATGCTCTTTTTCACTGGTGACTATGGTGTGGGACTCTGAGTTGCATCAGCAGTGAGAGGCAACTCTCTTCTGCTTCCATGCTTCCTCCTGCTGCCTGGGTGGGTGTAGCATCCCTGTAGCACCCCCATAGGGGTGACCAGAGTTGTCCTCCCCAACCCTGCCAGGTGTCTACAGAAAGAAGTCTCCTTGCTGCATGTAGGTCATAGCCAAATGCATTAACATTTCCATGAAGTCATCTCAAGATGTGGCGACCCAGCCGTTGGGGTACAGAGCTTAACTTCCAACCTCAGCTGCCATAACAAAAGCTGTGCCTGTTGAGTCAGGATCACAAAGGGCTTTCAGTTCTCACGGATATCTGGCTGCTTCTGGGACCCGATGCTCCCTGTTATTGTCACTGTCCATCATCCCTCCAGAAGACCTCAAAGATACCAGTTCCTTCTGCACCAAAGGCCTGAGGAGATCCCTTCCAGAAGGGCTGTTAGGGATACTTTTGGCCCTACCAAGAAGGGTATAAGCCTGAAGTGTGATCATTTATGCAATGGAAGACTTATGCCACTTTTCCAGGAAACTCTTCTTCTCTCAGGAGAATGTCCCAGCACTTTGCTGTTTCAATACTAAAATCATCAATGTTCATCCAGCTCAGCATCACCCACTACGATGAATAAGTGTCTCCTTCCTGACTCCCTCATCTCAGGCATAGCCATCTCCTGGTGTCTCTTGAATTTACCATAATATTAAAAACAATAACTTCAGTGCATTAGTGTGAATAAATTGAGGGGACATAAACTATGCAATCAAATAACATAAAGAGCACAAGTATTGAACAAATTCCTAAATCTTGGTAAATGTGTAGATGCCTGCCCTGGGCCCCTATCCTGATCTTCTTCTTTGAGGACCAGGACCATGGGCATTTCTGGCATTAGTCCTGGCGGTGACAGTATCAGAGCAATAAAGATGCTTACAGTAGCTACATGTTTGATAAAGGACTGTGACATTAAGAAATCTCTGGGGCTGGAAAATGTCTGTGTGGTTAAGAGCACCACTCTTACAGAGGTCCTGTGTTAGGTTCCCAGTGCCTGCCTCAGGCCTCTCATGACCACCTGTAACTCCAGTTTCAGGGGATTTGATGCCCTCTGGTGGCCTCTGCAGGCATCAAGCACACATGTGGTGAACCTACATAGAGGCAATCACACATCCACACAAACTTTTTTAAATCCTTAAAGAAATATGTCCTAAGATCTTGTGAAACTCCAATGAATATATTATGTATGTATGTGTATATATGTATTCATGTATGTGTGTATGTGTATTGTGTATATGCATCTATGCATATATATGTGCATATATGTGTGTATGCATGTATGTATATATCAAAGTCTGATTACTTATAAAAATGCTGTCAAATTATTTACAGTAACATTTAGGTCAGCATGTCAGCAATATAGGAGAACATGAGCACATTTAGAAGTGAATACTTCCTGTAATGAAATGAAAAACTGAAAAATGGGTCTCCACAATACCGAATTAGACACGGCTTATTTCTAAATCTGGTCATCTGTGACTGAATTGTAGACACTTGGGACAGGTTAGAATTTGGGTCCTACTTGGAGCTGATAGTCATTATGAACCCTGGAACCTGTTTCTGTATCTAGGGTGCTCCCAACCAGGCTGTAGATATTTCTGCTTTTCTCAGACCAGAACCTCACAATCCCAGGACTCCCTACAACCCAAGGAGTTTCATGCCTGTAGATAGCTGGTGCAAATGTTACAGAAGTCCCTATCTGTGTCCTCTCCTTGGTCTAATTTTTACAATGCTGGTGTGATATTTAATATTAGTTGTCAACTTGATTGGGTGGAGAATAACCCAGGACATTAACTACTACAGTATACTTCTTAGTGTGGCTGGGAGAGAGCTTCCAGGCGGCATTACCTCATAGAATAGATCCTAAATGTGGTCAGCATCATCCCAGAGGCTGGGTTGCTTGATAGAACAAGAAGAGAAAAAGGATAGACCGTGACTGTCAGGTGCTGGACACAGATCTGAAAAGACAGCAACGCAATCATTGACTCTCACTCACTTTGTGGGGCACCAGGTACCATTTTGTGTCTTGTGTAATCTCAACCATTCTCACCACCTGGTTTGTGTTGCTAATGCTCCTTCTGAGCCTCTAGTTTGTGTTGGAAAACATGGAATCTATTCTTTTACTGTTGTCCATTCTTGGGTAGCAATGGCTGAGCAAGCCAGGTCTCCATGAAAACTACCCAGAAAGGAATCAATGGCCTGGTACCTTGCTAAATCTGAGGGTAGGACTTCCTGATTGTGCCCAAGGGAGTACCTGGTGTCAACCTCCAGAGGTCAGTGAGAGACATAGGATCCTGAGTGTGGCTAAAGTTTAGGTACCAAACAGTCTCGGTGTAGCCCAGAGTGCTTGAAATCAAAACTTCTGAATTTTTCTGAGTTGTCAATCAGGTCACAGTAAACCCTTGTCCCACATGACATTCAAAGCAGGAACAGACTGCCTGCATCCTTTAGAAGCTGTCCTTTTAATCCTTCAACAAAGAGTCAACAGACATCCTTTACACCTGGAGGAGTCCTGGGGATCCTCACAGCATTTTAAAGAACCAGATAGAAAACTCCGCGTTGACTGAGGACTGCCTCGTTTGTTTATTCTACATGAGTTTCAGAGAAAGAATAGCTTTCCTTGTCTCATTTTAATATTTCTTTATTACCTCTTGGTCTCTTTCTTATCATTCTCATCATTATAAGATGTTTATATAAAACTTTTCCTCAGAGGGACGCAAATCATATCACAAACTGAAATTGCCAAATAGACATTAATCTTCGCGGCGCCTGTGTGAGACAAGCCGAAGCCCCAGTAATTAAAATATTGAATAGGTATCT
Source organism: Peromyscus leucopus (assembly GCF_004664715.2). Taxonomy (NCBI): domain Eukaryota; kingdom Metazoa; phylum Chordata; class Mammalia; order Rodentia; family Cricetidae; genus Peromyscus; species Peromyscus leucopus. Next base: position 5,339,274 of record NC_051077.1, on the reverse strand, counting down.
GTGGCAAGCACCACACGGGGAAAACAAGACACAAAAGGAGTCAGGAGTTCATTACTTCAATTGTAAAAAGAAATTATGAGATTACAACCAATTCTCTGAGATAAGGACCTCAAAGCGGTCATGAAGTAAGCCCAGACGCTTGCAAGATCTATTGCGGTGGCTGGGAAACTAGTTCCAAAGAAAGAACTCGTGCTACAATGGCTGTATTTGTGAAGGACTTAGGGCTTTTATCTATGTCATTACAGTCCTCTTTGATCTTTATACGGCATTATGGGACTCGCAGGCAGGGATTGTCATCCTGGTTTGGTAATGGAACCCATACAAGAGGGACGGTGGATGACAGGGTGTCATAGCAAGAGACAGGCTTCCTGCTTGCATATTATCTTCCACCCATCACCCCAAAGTATGTCAGAGGTTGTCAGGGAGGCCTCTCCTGCGGCTACCTCCCATGTTTTTGTTTGGGTATTTAATGTGGTTTTATAAAGGTAACATATACAGTCCATCAAAATTCAATGTTTTCCCATTTTGGGTCTTGCAAAATGGAACCTTTGTAATCTTCTATCAAAGTCTCCCCATTTCCCTCTCCTGGTGCTTTGGTACCACTATTTCTGTGTCTATGAATCTGACCACTCCAGAGACTTCATGCAAGTGACAAAACTTATTGTTTGTCTTGTTGAGACTGGAATGTTTCCCTTAGCAATATGCCCTGAAGGGGCAGCATGGCAGCAGAATATGCCAGGGTATCCTTTAAGGATTAATTAGCAATGTTTCCAATGAATGGTCAGTAATGTTTTTTCCCACATTCATTCATTTATAAACCCTGGTTTTATGTGAACGATCCCACTCTGAGAATGATACACAAATATTTCTTTGAGACCCAGCTTTCAGATATGGTTGGCTATATATCCGAAAGCAGGATGACTGGAGCATATAGTAATTTAATTTTTAAACTTTTGAAGTCTCCATACTGCAGCTACACCAGTTTGCATTCCAGGCACAGCTCTGTGAGGAGACTTACCCTGCAAAGGGAAAAGACATTCTTTTTTTGTTGTTGTTGCTGTTGTCGTCATTGTTGTGGTTGTCGTCGTTTTATTTTTTGTTTTTGGGAAAGTAATTCTAAGAGAAATGAAACAGAGGAGAGAGAAACATCGACTGAAACACCATTGACATGGGAAGTTACCTACAGAGGAAAGAAATTCAGAGACAGTAGAAAAAGATTAAAAGTAAAAAGATCTTGAGGAAGAGACGATGATGGAATCTGCATAAGGATGCAGAAGGGAGAACTCTCTGAAAGAAGGAAGGGAAACAGACAGATAGGGAGGAGGTGGGGACAGTGGAAGAGGGAGGTGAAAAAGAGCAGGGTATGATGTCACATAGATGTGAAAATGTCACGATGAGCCCCATTACTCTGCATGCTAACTTACAATTTTAACTGAGAGAGTGCAAGAATTTATTTCATTCATTTTTTTTAATATCATGACAAAACTTTATAATAATAATAATAACAAATATATAATGTAAATAAATACATAATAATAATAACAAATAAATTTGGGCCTGATATCATCTGGAGTTCACTGAAATCTCTACCTTAGATTTCTCACTTCCTCTAGACCCTGGATCCTTGAAGGCAAGGCTTCTTCACTGTGTCCTGAACCCAGTCAAGTCTTGTCATACCATCAGTTGCTTGACACTTTGGGTGCTAACTAAGCAGTGGAAAGCAGGTGCAGGTCCTGCATGTGCACGGTCTACTGGGTAAGCCACTTCTACCCTGTGTTACAGACACACTACCTCTCCTGGACACTCAGGCAACTCCTAGACTGATTGACAACCAATGTCATCGGTCTCTGGAAAAGCTAGACATATATTCTCGGGAGTGTCTTCTCACCTTGTTCCAGTGTCGTAATTCACATGCATTGGGTTTTGTTTTTCCACTTCCTGGCCCTTGTGTCACCTCTGCTGGCTTTTTCATAGCTCAGCTACTGTTGATATTCATTCCTGCTTCTGTCAATCACCCCTCGCCCATACTCCTGTAAGCAATCCTAATAAGCCTATTGGTTGGCTTTTGGTATAATAGTTACACTGGTCTGTTATGGGTTCTTTACCTGAAGTGAACGTGTGTGTGTGTGTGTGTGTGTGTGTGTATGTGTGTGTGTGTGTGTGTGTGTGTGTGTGTGTGTGTGTGTGTTTTCATAGTGTCTCCTGAGGAGGAAATGTCTTACTCAAGCAGGTGCTGATAAGCCTGGTGCCTTATTAAGAAGAATAAAAATGAATCTGACCAGGATCAGTGAGCATCAGTCTATAGCCTAACCTTCTGCAGGTCACACTACTAACACCTCAACCCTGTGCATAACCCAAGGATGCCAGGAGAAAAACAGGTCGCAGACCCAGCACAGTGTCTGAGGTCTCATATGCATTGAGAGTCATAGACAAACCATGGCCCTAAAAGGCAGACTAAAGAACATAGAAATATTCCCACACACATAGTCAGCAGATCCTTTATCGGAGCAGCTGCACATCTGTGGTAAAGTGTAGCATCCTCAACACACCAAGCAGAGGCAATAGGGCAATCACACCCCAGAAAGGGGAGGGAGTCTGGATAAGGATCCTACAGCTTTCCAAACTGACTCAAAATATATCATAGACCTAAATGTAAAGTGCAGAATCATCTAAAATATAACATGGGAAAAAATGTAGGCCACCTTGTACTTAATAGTGAGTGTTAACTACAGTGTAATTCACAGCAAGAAAATTGACACTCAACTTTATTAAATTAAATATGTTCTGTAAAAGACACTGTTCAGTGAGTAATAACATGTTGACAGACTTAGAGAAAGTATTCCTACAGCGCACTTGTGTGGCATCCAGAACACACCACTCAACATCTCCTCACAGTGACAAGACAAGAGACTTAGCAGGCTCTTTGCCAAAGTCAGTCAGGTCAGAAATGAACATGCAAGAAATGTAGTGGTTAACCCTGATTGTCAGTTTGATGGGATCTAGAATCGCCATGGAAACAAACCTCTGTATCTGTGAGGGGTTTTCTAGATTGGCTTAAAGAGAAGTGAGAAGGACCATGTTAAATGTGATCAGCATTGTCTCATGGGCCCTGACTGAATTTTAAAAAGGAGAAAGGCTGAATGTGAGCATCTGTCTCTCTCTGCTTCCTGGCAGTGGATGCAGCGCGACCAGCTACATGAAGCCCTAGCTGCCATGACTCCCCTCCATGATGGTCTGCACCCTCAAACTGTGAGCCAGCATAAACCCTCTCTTCCTGTGTTAATTACTTTTCTGTTGCCATGAAAGAATTCCCTGACCAAAAGCACTTTGCTTTTGTGGAGAAAGGGTTTATTATGGCTAATCATTCCAGAGGGGATAGAGTCCATCAAGATGAGGGAGGCAGTGCAGCAGGAATATGCAGCCTACCTGGCAGTCAGGAAACAGAGTGATCACATTTCACCAACACACAGGAAGTGAAGGGAGAACAGGAAGTGGACCCCAGTGGGTCCTCAAGCCAGGCTCTGTTCCCTACAGGTTCCATAATCTCCCCCAAACAGGGCCCTCCAACCACTTCCCACAGGTGTTTTTGTCAAGTACTTTGACACAGCAATGAGAAAAGAACATAACACAAATCCACTCAGCTGCAAAGTAGAACAGGCAGACACTCCATGACGACCTATTAACAACACAAGTCACTGTGAGGCCCAGGACCTACAGGAATTCCCAATGCTCATGGACAGAGAGACCCCAGAAACAAAGAACAAGCCCTTTGAATGTACTTGGGAGGTTTCTACAGCACTCAGGACAGTTTTAACCACATTACCAAGGAGCTGTGCTGAGATTCTTGTATTTCTACAAATGACATCTAAATGTATGTAAAAACCTACCGCAGATTTTTAAAGAGATTTGTTCATAACAGAGAAAACATGGAAACAGCCACGGTAGCCTGCAGGAATGAATGAATAAAACCTTGCTGCGTACATTCAGCAAGAAGATGGTAAGGGTTGGGGGAACCTTAAACTAACATTTATAGTTGAAAGAAACCTGTCTGAAAAAGCTACCAACCACCTGAGCCCACACATAAGACATCTGGAAAGGGCAAGGCTGTGGAGATGTGAGTAGACAGGTGTTTCCAGGGGACTTTGGGTGGGCTGATGGGCAGGTAGATGGCAGATGGTTCTCAGGGTAGTACTCTATATGATACTACAAGGGTGGATGCATGGCATAATGTGCCTGGCAAAACATACAAGTTGATGCAATACACAGAGTAAACCCCAATACAGACTGAGAGGTTTGGTTAGCAATGATGCACCAATCTTGTCTTGCCTAGCTAATATTCTCCTGAAGCAACAACTCAAGATGCTAACAGAAGAATTAGAGTGAAGGGGTATATAAAAATGACCTACTCTCCCCCCCCCCCATTAGCCTAAGTCTGCTTTGGAAAAATGTTCATTTTTTTTTATGTTTTTAAGAAGAAAAAAACAAAGCATTTCAAAAATAGTCTATACATGTTGGAGAAAAATTAAATGAGCCCAGAGCTTGAGATCAGATGGAAAAGTCTCAAACTGAACCAGTATCTCTGAACCTGAAAAGTCACAGCTTGCAAGTGAAAGCCAACTGGAATTCAAACTATCATCTCAACCTTGTGAGCAATACACATTGAAGAAAACGGTGGAGGATTTCCCACTGGACATGGAGCAGGGCCACTCTTGTGTGGAAGCACATAACAAGCATGTGGGAAATAGATGACATGAGAAACCTGGAGAACACCCCCTGCTGTCAAAGCTTCATCATGTCCCCAAAGGAAAATGAGTCAAGTGTTGTGTTCTGCAAGGCTTGGTTCTAAAAACCCAAGTAGGGCAACTCAGGAACAAAGAAATGGCAGACAAGACACAGGCACACGTACAGAAAAGCTGGGATTGGGTGTGTTGTGTTTGTTCTGAATTAGAGTACCTACTAAACAACCCAGAAACTCAGTGCATTTACTATGCACAGCACTAGGAGGAGGAGATAGCTAGTCTCAGTGGGGTGGGGGTGGGGTGTTCTGTAGGAGAGCAGTCTTAGGCTACAAACATCTGGAAGGAAGAAGCTGTGGCCATCAGGTTTTGCATACACTGGTCAATCATTTGGAAATACCCACACTTGTGCCAGAGGAAGGCTTTGCCATTTCTATAGCTCTGAAACATTGGGGTCCTTGGCACGGCTGTGCTCATGTCAGTGTCCACATCCACTCAGGGCATCATCTGGTCCTTATACATTCAGAGCTTCAGCGGCTCCCCACAGTCATGTCATAGCACAGCAGAGTGGCCTGCTTCGGAATTTCATCAGCATCTTTCCTGGCTGTCCTTATTTGTCCAGACTGTTGGGCAGACATGGGTCTCGTTCTACTGGAGCATGAGGAAGGAGCACCCTAACCCATTCTTCACCATCAGTAGGACTCACGCTGTGTACTCTGCCCACGGCTGTATATCTGATGCTTCCTTCACTTTTTGGTTGACCTTTGAAGATGTAATGTTAATTTCTCAGACACTGGCTTTTTAATAAAGATGATGTTTCTGTAAGTCTAATGGATACACTGCTTCCAATTCACTGGACCCTCTAGACTTAGCCCAAGTACCAAATATTGATTGAAACAAAGGTAGCCTATGTCATAAGATGAAACTGAAGGTTACTTGACCGAGTAGAGATACTGGATACAGTGACCGTTAGTTTCTGCCACAGCAGCAGCCTGCTCCTGCTGCCAAAGCAGTCACATCATCACCTGTCACCAGGTGCCTCTCCACCATCACCTATGACGTCTGCACCCCTTAAAAGTGCCTTCCAGGCACAGCTCGCTCTCTTGCCTCTTCTCTCCTGTCTTTCCTCTTGCTTCTATCTTACCTCTCTTCTTCCTCTTGTTTCTTCCCTGTCTGTCTGTCTCTTGCACTAACTCTGTTGCAGTGGGGTATTTTCTTAGTAGCATACCCTGGCAGGGTCCGCCAAAAGGTACCCACTTCACCTTATCCTTTCAGTGACGATTTTAGGCTATGGCCCATTACTAAACCCCTGTAATTTAGTTGCTTTATCAAATAAATATTGATCCTTTTGAGTGCTCTATCTGCATGTACAGCTTTAAGCCAGAAGAGGCATCAGATCCCACTACAGATGGTTGTGAGCCACCATGTGATCACTGGAAATTGAATTCAAACCCTCTGGAAGAGCAACCAGTGTTTTACTGCTAAGCCATCTCTCCAGCCCATGATTTTTTTAAAAACCAAAACCAAATTAAAACCACAGTACTTCTTACTAAACTCTATAATATTCTACTAGCTTCTCATTAAAACCATAGATTAGCTTAATGGTGGTGTATTTTGCAAAGATCCCTATATCATTTTGAGCTTCTGATGTTTTCAGGTAGAATTTGCTAGTTGTCATCAAAATAAAAGTTTTCCTTTTATGGGGGGTAGGAAAGATAGAAGACAAAGGAGAAGGAATTGGAAGAGGTGAAGGGAGAGGAGGGAGAGGAACGTATGTTAACCCTGTGGTTTCTTTTTTTTTTTTTTTTTGGTTTTTCGAGACAGGGTTTCTCTGTGTAGCTTTGCGCCTTTCCTGGAACTCGCTTTAGAGACCAGGCTGGCCTCGAACTCACAGAGATCCACCTGCCTCTGCCTCCCGAGTGCTGGGATTAAAGGCGTGCGCCACCACCACCCGGCTAACCCTGTGGTTTCTAGGAGCTGTGTTTGTGTGTATGAGCTGAGCTTCAGAAGGGTTTCCAGTGGAATTTCGGCAGGCTTCATTTCTGTATGTTGAGATGATGAATATTTCTTTGTGTTCGGATTGCCCCTCTGTGTCTCCAAAATGTTCTACAATAACACAATCTAAGAGTGAACAAATCTATTTACTCCACTAGGTCCATTTTTGTATGTGTTCTTTAAATTATCTTTAACTGAGGTTTCTGATGGTAACAGTGGCCATTGGAGGTCTGAGAGGATGGCAGGTGGGGGGGGGGGATATGAATAGAGCTTCCCGTGCCTCAGTCTACATCCACCAGTTTCCTCTTGCTGACAGGAGACATGAACTCGGTGCCTTCCATGATATTGCCTTGTGAAACTCAGCTAGCATTTAGTTTCCATGCCACAGCGGAGGTCTGCCAACGCCCCAACACCTCATATCCCCATTAAAGTAGTTAGTCCCTCACTCTAATTTTCAGAGGCAGCAGGAACCGTTTCTCACCAGATCCAACAGACCACAAGGACCGCACTACCCAGCCAGCAGAATCCCTTCTTCTGTACCCACTCTGACCAGCAGTGCAAGAAGGCTGTATGGCAAGGTTCTTGCCAGGTCAGTATTATATATCATTTCTCCATCTCTAACACATGTGGATGTCACTGTCTAATATGCTCCCAGGTCCTAATGGCTTTGCATATCTGCTGAGGGACATCACTTGCTTATATTGCAAGAACACACAACCAAGGAGCAATTCTTGGGGAAACTTACATATTTATATCTATATCTAGAAAACACAGCTCAGAGGCTGTGGGCTCTGCTGAAGGTGCCGGGAGGGAAGGGCCAGGCTTGCACAGAGCTGCTTGCACAACTTAGATTCGTGGTGATTAGCTAGTACATTGTAGCGCTGATAAACCCCACTGCAGGTTAACATCTAAGGCTTTCTTTGTGACACTGTAGAGGACTATTGTCTCTAGAGAACTAATTACAGGAAAGTGTGACCACAACTCCATGGGCACAACAAAGCTGGATCCAGGATGGAAAGAAAAACAGCCCGGGGCATGTTTAAGAAAATGGAAGTAGCCTACTGAAGCCCAGTGCACTTTCCCCAGCCCACTGAGCTGGCTGGGGCTCACCCAGCCTTGGTGCACAGAGGCGCAATCGCTCATGTGCTTGTTGTGTCTTCTTCAACAAGTAAGTTAATCAATTCGTGTGCTCGTCATTCTTAACTCGGTTCTCAGAAAACACTGCTTCATGCATTTATCTAGTAAATATGTACTAAGGGTTCCCTTCTGTCACACAGCTGCTAAGTCAGCCAAATTGCTCTATAATTTCTTGTTACAAAGTTATTCATTCTACTGATAGTCTGTAGCAAACATTCCACAATATATTGTGCTCTCCCATAGATAAATACACACAGAGCCCAGTCTCTGTTACAAAGCTGCTCAGATTCTAGGGATAGCGACTATCAAAATAGTGGTGAATGTTATAAAAATGCTTTGTATTCATGTATGAAATTCTCAGCTTTTTTTTTTTTTTTTAAATAGACCTGAGCCAGGGTCTGTAGACAACATAGCTTGGCAGAAGCAGAAAACTGTAGAGCTCCTCATTCTGGGCTGCATGGGAAGTTGTGGGTTGGCCCAAAGGGTCTGAAGCCCCCAGTAGCTGTAGATGAGGATGGGGTCATTGGCATGTCAGAGGGTAAATAACTTTCTTTTCCCACAAAGAGCAGGATCCATTGGCTGGTTATTTGTAGGAGATTTTAGTCTGAAGATCTTGTTATGGAAGATCCATTGGAGCAGGTCAAATGTTGAATGAAGGCTTGCAGGTGAGTATGGAGTTGTTAGAACAGAGGTTACAGAGGTGCCAAAGCCAGGCAGAGGTGCCACTGGGCAAAGAACAGAATCAGATGTTAGAGATGTCAGTGAGTCTTTCGTCTGTGCCTGGGTGATATACAAGGCCATAGAAGAAAGAGGAAAAGAGGAAGTTAGAAGGGGGATAAGGTTGGATCCAGTTCGGAACCGATCATCTCTGGACATTGGGAATCATTAGTTTGGACTCTCCTCATTTCTTGCCAGTGTGAACAATTTTTTAGTTGACAAAATGGAAGCTATGGAATGCAAGGATACAAAACTCATCTGAAATCAGTCCTAGGTCAGAATTCTAATCTTAACAGCCTGTGGTACTCACAGCATCCAAAGTTAGAGCTTAAGATGTTTCAATCAGCTGCACAGGTCCTATCAGCTAAATGCTCAAAGGCACACATTCCAGTCTCACCTCTTGATTTCACACTCATGTTCCCAGGCCTTGTGAACAGTCAGATGACCCTACATTGAAATCTAGGGTCACCCCAAACATAGCCTTTGCTCACCATCCCTGGCCTGTGGGAGCAGTCTTGCTTTTCTGTCTGCTAGACATATCACAGACGATAAGCTCCTCTATTCTTCATTCAAGCTGTCCCTCACTTAACAGGATGAACCTACCTCCTTATGTCTAAATTACCATCTCAAGCATCTTCTTCATGGGATTCATTCTCAGAGACAACCTTTCAACTTCCAGCCACATGATGGAAGCTCTGCTTTACATGCAGTACCATGGGTCTTCATTGCCCCTGGTGTAAACACGACCTGTCCAGCTCCCATCCCCCAACTCCATCCACAACTCCTGTTCTCTCTCTGCCCCTCTCTGGCGTCTATAAATCCATTATCACATGACTAGATCAGCCTTATCTTTGAGATGCCATCGAAAATACAATATTGTCACAAATTGTTTTATTGGTTATTAATCCACCCTACCCTAATTCACAGTCACTATTATACTTGCCCTTTTAGGAAACACAAACTGTCCTAAAATATTTTCACTATGAGCTAGTGCCTTGCCTTCTTTCTCATAACTGTCTCATTTGGATGGGAAAACTTTATTTTCCCCCAGTGGGAAAGTAAAAAAAAAAAAAAAAAAAAAACAGAAAAAGATGTTCTCTTAGTTTCTTTAGTAAATTCATTTCACTTGTGAGTGAATGCTGTCTTGAAAGCACACCAGGGACACGGTGAGCACATTACGCCATTTCTTACACTGTAATAGTGCTGGGGTGACCTGTTTTGTATCTCAGAATCTGGTTACCAATTAGAAGGTGGAAGACTGATCTTCTCGGGAGATATTTTCATAGTGAGAGAGCAGTGAAGAAAACTTTGGGTTCAGTGTGGGAAGAGACACCACCATAACTACGGCGTGTTAGCTGTGACTTTGAAGAATCTTGTCTTGTGATCACAGGATGTGGTCAGCATCAGAGGGACCTCAAGAAGCATCCTCTGCATTTTTGGTAGTAACGGGAGAGTGAACAGTGCACAAATCTGTGCTAAGTGCTACAGTTCTCTAGAGAGAGTTCTGGTTCTCAGATGAAGCCGCTGTCCTGCCAGGCAAGAGGAAAACTCTGAGGTTTCTGCAGAGAGTGAAAATCACTGGGGGAAATAGTGGACAAGAGAGAAAGGAAAATGTAATGGACTCTCAAGAATAATATGATGAGTCCGGGTATTTTGTCCCTCTGAAGGGTGGGAAGTAAACTCAGTGATAACTTCATTTTCTACTTAAGAATTTCATACAATTAATTACTCCCTGCAAGAACTAGGCTTTAAGGGGAAAGATCTGTGTGCCCAGACCTTTCAGAAGCCCAGTGAATTTTAAGACACTTGTCCTTCCTAGGATCCGTGTGAGAGAAGTTAAACATGGCTGTGGTACCTTTCCTCATACAGACGCCCAAATGCAAACCAGAAGTACTATATGTCTGTGTGCTAGCCTCCCCAGAGTCCTTGAGGAAAGAACTGTAATTTATCCTTTACTTATTTTTCTCCTTTCCATGGATATAGGAAATGAGTTTTGCAAATTTTTCACATCCAAATCTAATAAGCAAATCTCGGTTTTAAGGAAAAAAAAAAGAACAACAGTTGAGGTCTTCTGGACTTCGGAGTTCTTAACAAGAATTAAGAAAGGGAAGGTTGCTGATGCTCTCACTGTAGTGCAAAAGGAAATAATGCTTTCTGTGGGGAACACAGTGCACACTAGTGCTATCCATTTAAATTAAAGATCTGTGAGCAGCCAGGGCAATCTGTCCATTCCCCGTTTGTTCCCAGTATCCATTCTACTTTTGGGTTTCAGAGCAAACCATTCCTTTATAATACTATACCATGCGTGACAGAAGCGTTAATATCAGAAATGAGGGTCACACCTATCAGCACGAATGACATAAAAACACCCGTGCCATAGTTGCTAACCTCAGGACTAGAACATCATGGTGAGGCCCATCCCAGAGCTTTCCCAACTCCCCCTTGCTAGGGTTTGGCTCTTTGATGGATTTTCTAGAAAATACCAGAGTCTCCTTTCTCTCTACAATAAATTTCACTGGGGAGAAAAAAAAAGCGTTTTCCTGAAACAATATTTCAATTTAAAAGAGCAAATGGAGGTGCATGAAAAGAAATGCCAATGCTATATTAATATACTCGCTATGCAGAATAAGGTGCAGGAGCAGACGAGGGAATACACTGAGAGAGTGGATGCTTTATTTCACCGTGATGAGACTGGTACCCAGGCCGAAAGAGTGCTGCCAAGGACACACATGCCAGGGACAAACGGCACAGACCCCCTTTCCTGAAAGTCCCCCCATGATGTGCATGTGGCCCTAACCAGGAGGAGTAGCCAGCGCCCCAAGGGGCTGAGACTGAATCTCTGCTGTGGTCTGAGTGTCTTAGAAATATGAATCCCAGATTCTGAAAGATGGTCCTCAGAGGTGGGGACTTTGAGAAGTAGTTAGGGTTAGATGGGGTAGTGGAGTTAGGCCCACAATGACATTGCCGGCTTTCCAAGGAGGAAAAGGGAAACCAGGCCAGTTCAGTCTCTGCCATATCCTGAGGTGGCCATAAGTCCCTGCCAGCCAAATGCACCGTTCTCTTAGAATTTTCAAACTCTAAAACAAATACATTTGCACTCATTGTAAATTACCCAGTTTGGGGTCAGTGAGATGGCTCCTGTTACCAAGCCCAATGACCTGAGTTTTATCCCTAGGATCCAAGTGGGAAAAGGAGCGAATGGACTCCTCCAAGTTATCGTCTGACACATGGGAGTTATGGCATGTTCACACATGTGCCCTGCACACACACACACACACACACACACACACACACACACACACACACAACGAGGGGGCATACACACAAAATAAAGAAATAAATAAAATATAATTTAAAAAGAATTAAGTTACCCAGTCTTAGATATTCTCTTATAACCACAGAAAATAGATACTCTCCTGATGGATTTCTACCGGAGTCTACCAGAGCTGAACCATGATGAAGAATCCACATTGTGAATAGCAAAGCAACTATGAGACTCCAGTCTGGTCTCTGGGGTGAAAGTTTACCTCTGATCCGGATTTCCCTCCCTGATTCTCTATTCCCTGTGTCATTTGCAAAGCAGAGGAATATGGATGGCCACACTCTAGCCACAGACCCAAGCACTCCTGATTGGCTGAGAGGGTCTTGAAGAGGTTGGGGTCTGTCTTCTTGGTGGCCCTTCTGCCCCCTCCTCATGCAGAACTGTACTGAGAGATTGAGATGCTACTTTGGCAGGTGTCACAGTTCGTGCATTCACTGTGGGCCTGAGCCACCGCTTCTCAGATACCCACTACAGAGTTGAGAAAAACCTAACTGGGGAGCATGCCTTCAAGAAACAATTAGAATTCTGATGGATACCAAAATAAAACTGTTGCAAACCAATCTTCTAAGAGAAGTAGTAGACTGAAGTGACCTGAAGTTTTGTTTAGTCGCTGACAAAAGAACTGGATGGTGGTTTGACAAGAGAGGTGTGGTTTGAAAGAAAATGGCCCCCCATAGGGAGTGGCACTATTAGCAGGTGTGGTCTTGTTGGAGGAAGTGTGCCACTGTGGGGCTGGGCTTTGAGGTCTTCTATGCTCAAGCTATATCCAAGTGACATAGACCACTTCCTGTTGCCTGCAGGTCAAGAAGTAGGACTCTCAATTCCTTCTCTGGTACCATGTCTGCCTACATGCTACAATGTCCTGCCATGGTGATAATGGACTGAATCTCTAAAACTGTTAACCACCCAGTTTAATGTTTTCCTTTATAAGAGTTACCAGGGTCATGGTATCTCTTCACAGCAGTAGAAACCCTGACTGAGACACAAGGCTACCTTGTTTCATGGCTAAGTGAGAAGGCCCAGTTATGAGGCTGAAGTCACAGCCTCCCCACAGACCTGGAACAGATGGTAAACCAGGCATAGCCTCACCCCGGGAAAACTGAACAACCATCTCCCTGGGGTTGCAGACCACGGGAAATTTGCAAGGACAATTAATTTTGATAACAAGGCAAAACATACAATTAAAAGAACAGGCATAATTCTTTGAGATAATTGAAAAATAGATTGAGTTCAGGTTAATTCATGTAAACACAAAATGCTATAAAAGTAGGCCAAGTGGTAAAATTAGGATAAAAGCAAGAAATTCTTATTTTTTTTCATCTCTAAAAGCCTCATTGGCAATGCTTCTTCTAATCATGACAAGCACTCGGGTTTTATATCTTGCATCCCCTGGGAGCATGTCATGGGACTAGATCAGCAGTTCTAAACTTGTGTGTCACGACCTCCCTGGGGGTCATATATCAGATATCCTGCATATCAAATATTTATATTAGGATTCATAACAGTAGCAAAATTACAGTTATGAAGTAGCAATGAAATAATTTTATGGTTGGGGGTCACTACAACATGAGGAGCTGTATTAAAGGGCTGCAGCATTAGGAAGAGTGAGAACCACTGGACAAGATGGTGGTAACTCTGACTGTCTTAGTGGATCTTATGCTTAACCAGTCTTATCAGACTGGCAAAGAATATATGTATATATTTATACATGGATGTAATATGTGAGCATATATCCTTTTTAATTGTAAAGTTTCTTTAAGTGCTGGGAATTTATTACTTAAAGAAATGTTTGACTTGACATGAGCTATTAAGTTAAACTCTGCAATAAGTACATGATATTAAGTGCTGGAGAGATGTCTCAGTGGCTACAGCATTTGCTGCTCTTACAGAGAGAGAACCTGAGCTTGGCTCCTAGCATCAGGTAACTCACAACCAGTTGTAACTTCAGATTCAAAGGGACTAACTCTCTCTTCTGGCTCCACAGTACCCTTCCCACACACATAATTTGAAATGTGAATCTTTTACAATAGAAGGTACAAGGAAAGAGAACACGATTTGAAACTTCAAGGATGCACACTAAAATCTCTACTCTGTCTACTACAGATTGTCACATACCAGGTACTTTATCTCACATACATTAAAACTTCATCTTTTCAGTCTTCTGTCTAATCTGCCACTGCCCCTGCTCTGGACTGTTCAGACCAGTACAATCTTTGCTTCTCTATCATCAGTGCTGCTGTTTGTGGATTTTTTGCCTTCTGTTAACCCTGCTCCAAATGCAGGGGTTTTGTTTGCTGGTTTATTTGTTCGTTTGTTTTTGTCTTCTGTTAATCCTGCTCAAAGTGCAGCTATCTGGTGACCTCTGTCTCCAACCCCCGGACCTTCTTTCTAATCCCTGCATTAGCCCTTGTGGAACTCTGTCTGACGGCCCTTTTCTGTCCTTTCCTGTTCATCATCCTGGCTCCAGACTAGCCAGCAATCACCCCTTCATTGCCTGTGGTTATCTGGGTCCACTTGCTCAACTCAGATCTCTCTGAAGAAATTATATCCCTGAGCAGAACCTGAGCTGAAGAGATGAACATTGAATTGAAAACCCAAATGAAATTCCCCCCCTCCCCTCTGTCTAGCAGGAGTGAGGCAGGCATCTTGGACCTTTCCTTCACGTGGTTAAAGATGAAGATAGGGCAATGTGGTCCAGGAGCTGGGAGAGACTGACTGACAGGGAGGTCCCCAATCAAAGAATGGTGAGAGAGGAATGATCTGTCCATGGCTGACTGTCTCCCCTTTGAGGGCCAGGCTCGTTCACCACTCACACTGTGTTTCTTCATCTCCCTCACTCTGGATCTGTGCCATATACAGGTGGAGCTGCTTCCAATTTGTCCTCCATTTTGGAAAGTGAATCCAAGGGAACATCATGGGAGCATAAGGGAGAGAGGGGAGAATGGGAGGGATGGAGGGGGGAAGGGAAGCAGAAAGAAGAGAAGAAGAATGGGGAGGAAGGGAGAAAGGAGAAGAACTGGAAAGGAAGAGGAAGGAAGGAAGGAAGGAAGAAAGGGAATGAGTAAAGAAAAAAGGGATCTGGAATGAATAGAATGCTGGGGAGGGAAGGAGCAGGAAGGAGAGGAGGAAGGGCAGTCTTATATTTATATGCATTGCATGACTCTCCTAGTGGAATATAGTTTCAAGGATAAAAGAAATTTCTATTGTGTTTGTAGATAGATTCCTACCATGATAACAGGGCCTGGTGCAGGACTGCATGTGAAATAATATGTATCATGTGCCAGGCATGGTGGTAAATGCCTGCAATTCCAGCACTTGGAGGTTGAAGCAGGAGGATCCAGCTCCAGGACAACCTGGGGCGCATTATGATACCCTGTCTCAAAATAGAAGTAAGAAATAAGTAAGAGAGAAGTGGGGAGGGACAGAGAAAAAAAGAAGGGGAAAACATTAGCACATGAATGGATAAATGCACCTGTTGTGGGTTTTTAGTTCTGGCTTCTTTGTACCGAGATGACCTGTCCACACATAACTTCACTGTTTATCTTCCTCAGGCCACCTCCTGAGGCCCCAGGGTCTGCTACACTATAGCAGGACATGTATGTCATTTGCTCAGCTCCCTGTATGACAAAAGACCAGCATGCTTTCCCTCAGTCCATCTTCTCATAGTTTTTTTTAGAGAAAAAAAAAAAAGCAAAATGCAGTATGTAGAATTTTCCCAGCAAACATGCACATACACACTCACAGATGCATCTCTGGGGACTGGGAAGAACACCAGCTACATCTCTGTGTGGTACTTTCTATTGGCTCTCATCTAGAGAAACCGTGTAAACTGGCCATCATTGTGGCACCTAGCCTCGCACTGTGAGTAGAGCAAAAAGCTCCTTCCTCCTGCAGCATCACACCTGCAATGGTTACCATGACAACATTGCTTCCTAGCGTCTCAGCACCCTTGGTTTCTGTCAGTGTGTCAACACTCAGCTGGTAGACTCCTGAAAAGAAGCCACACCTGCCCCATCCATGAAGGCCCTCAACGGTGCCAAAGGTCAGGATGCATCTTCCATGTGCAGCTGCATCAGAGCCTGTGGCCATCTCCAGCTCATGCTGACTCCACTTGCTTCCCACCTGCTGTGGGTATGCAGTTTCCAGACATGAACACCACATACCTAGGACAGACCATTTCTTCCCTCAGCACAGTCACTTATGCAAGCCACAGGAACCAGCAACACCCTGCTATGGAGAGAAGGATATTAAAGCTACCTCTTAGGTGCTGCAGTTTGAACCAAGTTCAACCTAACAAACCTAAAAAGTGACATGAGGCACATAAGCTAACAGGTGGACTCAATCATCACTAATTGAACAATGCCGCCTATAAAATATAAAGCACACAAAGTGTGAGAGTGTGTCCGTGTATATCAGTATGTAACAAGTGAAGTGTGGAAGTGTAAAAGAATCCTACACCCAGTTTGGACATCACAGCAGCTCATGTTCAAGATAGGATGGTCAGCTTTCTGAAGTCCAGACTTTCAGCTCAGCCGCCAAACAGGTCATGAACAGGTGTGTTGGTTTGAGGACTTTAAGCTGAGGTGGAATCCAGGACATGGTCCTGGGTCCCTCGGGTCCCACCCCACAGGACCCAGGAGATTTTTACTGCCACCCTTTGCCGGCTCTCATCTGTCGCTAGAACACCCATTCTTGTTCTTTTCCTATCTCAATTTCATAGGTCTCATTTATATCACTAGGTTACCAACTTTAGATTTAAATATTTAACATAATATGCCATAAAACACATTTAAAAGGAAACTAAGAGATGGGTGTTACATTTTTAAGTAACATCTTTTATTACTCTCTAAATTTTTCACATACTGATACAATGCGTTTTGATCATTATTGCTTTCCTATTCTTAAGCCCCATGTCTTCCCACCCCCACACTGTGGAACTCAGCCTTGCTTTCTCTTTCCTCTTGGTGGGAGACTCCCCTGGCCATTCTATTTGCCTGCAGCCCAAAACTGACTCCATGGGTTTTATTCTGTCTAGGGCTCACTACACAGACTAACAACTCACCAAACATCTACATCAATGTATTGCTGTGTAAAGAAAAATTTGTTTAAAAATAATCCCTATATCTAATTATGCATAATTTAGAAGCATGAATATTAAGAATTAACATGTCTATATCACCTAGCTAAGGACCCTCCCTTACCAGTGGGACACTAAGGGACACCACTAAGGGACACTGACCTCTTGTCTAGGGCAAGGCATGGCTCCTAACCTGAGTCTTAACAAGAAAATGATATTACAATGAGCTCTCTGAGTCCTGGGGTCCCTGTAGCTACAGTATTAAATCCCCAGTGCTCAGATTCAGAGTTTACACCCCAACACCCAGGTACCACAGGACATGTTAGGCTCAAGGACACAGAGGTTTGTCACTAGTGAGAACTTCATAAGTAAACGCTCTGTGTGTGTGTGTGTGTGTGTGTGTGCGCGCACAATGTAGAGAGTGGAAACTTGGACTCTAGCAAGGAGAGAGAGGGGTGAGAGGCAAGAGGACAATACAACCCAAACTGGAGAGTTACACAAGAGCGACAGAGTTTGAATGAGTTGGATATAGGAATGGTGGCACTCCAACATTGACACTCCACGGGCTTTCTTCTCCTTGACAATTGGTAGAGGGTCTGGTCACCAGTAGCTAGTGAGCCTTTCCCTTTGATGTGAGAGCATCCTCTGTGACCTGATTATTGCCTGGAAGGCTGCACTCTTGCTACTGGTTTAGAAAAATGCCCAGTGGGAACTGAGCTTAACCCAGTAAACAGCTCAAATTCACCCAGAGAGGCTTCAGCACAAATCCATCCAGAGGTCCTCTTAGAGATTTCATAAACTTTTAACCTTTGCACTTATTTTCTTAACCGCAATTAGATAGACCTTTGGTTTGAAATGAGTCAAACAGTGTAATCAGTAAATGGGCTAATGAAATAGACAGTTCCCAGGAGATGAAGCGCAAATGGCCCATAAGTACATGAAAATAACGTTCAACATGCTTTGACGCCAATGAAATGCGAACACATTCGGATTCCAAATCCAGCCCCACCCCACCCCCACCCCTCCACCCCGGTCAGAACCATCAGGGAAACAAACAACAACACATGCTGGTGAGGATCAGGGGAAAGAAGGATCCTTCTGGGCCATTCTGGACCGCTGGCGGGAGCACAAACTGGTGCAGCCACTGTGGCCTTCAAAATCTAAAATCAGAACAACCATGTGACCCCATTAAACCCCTCCTAAGTATTTACCAAAGGGCTCTACGTGAGTCAACACACTGCAGAGACACCAGCACATCCTTGTGTGCTGCAGCGCTGTTCAGTCGTTAAGTTTTGTTATTAGCCTAAATGTCTCTCAGAGGATGAATAGATATGGGAAACACACACACACACACACACACACACACACACACACACTGAAGTTTTATTCAACTGTCAAAAAGAAAATGATATCAGTTGTGGAAAAATCAAAGTGACTAAAGCTTGTCAAAACGAAGTAAGTCGGATGCAGACACGGACCTCCTTGCTTTGTGGGTCCACACTTTTTGGATGAAAAGCAAAAGCAAGAGTATGTGCCACAGCTGGAGAAAGAGAGGATGGGTGGATCCGGTTAAAGTCCATGGTGTGCCAGGATAAAAGCAGCCTGGTGGAGCCCACCACTGTGTGCAATGGACGCACACACAAACCGGCAATTATTTTAGCGTATCAAACATATCTAGCACGGTTTTGAAGTGTGACTCACCCTGTCACTTCAATTGGATTAGAAACAACTCAGTCACAAACCCCACAAGGCTGCTGTCAGAAATTCTTACTGCCAGCCTGGAAAGTCATTCTGACACTCGGGGTTCCTGGTGGGTCCTTTCCATTAACCTCACTGCCACAGCCTTGCCTCACTCCGGAAGGGGAGTAGAGGAGTCTGAGGGTGTTAGAAAACTAAGGGGTAGCAGGCGTTCTCCTCTGCCCATGTGACCAGAGCCTGGGAGGTCCAGCTGTGGACCAGGCTGACATCTGTGCACTGCCATTCATCTCTGTGTGCTCTGTGACTGTGACGAGTTGACAGTGTTAACCATCAGAGTGAGCACGGTGACATTGGTTCCTGGGTATCACTGGTTTGCATGGTCCCTCCTCAGCCTCTTTCCCTCCCACCTCCCACACTTCCTCCACCCATCTCACACAGCTTCTGAACACTGTCCCACACAGGGCTCTGCCTTGGCCACCTCCATCCACATTGATTCCCCTCATCCCTTCTCTCTTGGTCAGTGTAACCCATGTCTACACCCTGCTGGAGCCTTGTCCAGCCTCAAGGCAGGTTAGGGAGCCCTCCTCACTGCTGTATGAGATTCAGAGCAGGGCCAGCTGGGATTTCTGTCTGTCCCTGAATGTAGCTGTCTCTCATCTCAATCCTGATGTTGGAGCCTCCCCTGTAGACCATGGTGTAACAATAGGTGGGGCAGAGGGCATTCAAGTACAAGCTGCACCTTGGAGAGTCACTGATTCTCCATGTCCCCATGGGAGACTCTTGTAGCCACACAAGCAGCTGCTGCCCAAGGAAGTGTGTTGACAGGACCTACCCGCTTTGGTTTCTGTGACCGGACAGACACGCCACCACTGAGGTGTCTCTGCTCTTACTCCAAAGAAAGGAGGTGGGGATTTCCAAGCTCTGTAGTCAACAAGAGGTCCCTTTGACCTCCAGGAGGTGAATTGGGTTGCCCTGCTACAAGGCCAGTGGGGCTGCCTGCCCTGTGTACTCAAAGGGACACCCAGGCTTCTGCTTCCTCCAGGGCTCAGCCAGAATTGTCCACGTGTGAGTTAGTGCCTTTGTTCTGAATCACTGTGAATTTTGTGGTAGACCGTCCCTGGCCCTCCCAAAAACGTTAAATTTTTTTTGGTGCAACTGATATACATCAAAAGTTTTGTGGTTTGAATGTTTAAATTGAATTCCTGGAAACTTCTCTATACTCAAAAGCTTCTGGGAAAATCTTGTCTTCTTGAGTGTTGGGGGCCTGTTGTGTTTATGGGTGACCCCACTCCGTATGTCAGCGACCCCATATTCTGGGACGTAAACAGCACAGATGGAATAGTCACGGAGCTTCTGATGGCCTTCGTGTCAAAATGGGAGCCATACCCCAGCACTGCACCTAACTTATCCAGAATATGTTAACAATTTAATCGTGGGTACAATGATTTAACACTAAGATTCACATACCGAATAAGAATGTATGCTGAAATATTTAATACAAAGATCATATCATGCACTTCGGCATATGGGGATGATGCCATATTCTGTCCATTGGAACAGGGTCTCAAAAGCTGGCTGCTATGTCAACACAGAAAGTTTGAGATCAATGGGAAATCTGAATCTCTTCAGTTCAGTTGACGAATCCACAGTGATGAGGTTTTACAAGATGATCAACTTCCATGGTACAGCCCTGCTCCTCTCCTTGGCCACACTATATTGTATATTTAAAATGTTGCTAGAAGGTAGAGTGTAGTTGTAAAAAATTAAGAGGCTGGAGAGAGATGGCTCAGTAATTAAGAGCACTGGCTCTTCTTCCACAGGACCTAGGTTCAATTCCCAGAACTCACATGGTGGCTCATAACCACCTAGAATTCCAGTTCTATGGGATACAATACTTTCTCTGTCCTCCATAGGTACCAGTCATACTTATGGAGCATCACCATATATGTAGACAAAATGCCCATACATATACATTTTTTAAATTAACCAGCATCTTACATTATCATCATCATTCAATATACATTTTTCTTTTTATTTTATTACATTTATTTTTACAATTTTAAAGTGTGTGTGTGTGTGTGTGTGTGTGTGTGTGTGTGTGTGTGGTGTATACATATGTGCACAGGTTCCCATGGATACCAGAGGTATCAGATTCCCCAGAACTGGAGTTCCAAGTCCCAAGTGGTAACATGCCACTTGTTCTGGAAATGGAACAACTCTGGTCCTCTGGAAGAAGAGTATATCCTCTTAACCATTGCTCTAGCCCCTATTTATTTATTTTGTGTACATGCATATGGGTGTGTGTGTGTGTGTGTGTGTGTGTGTGTGTGTGTGTATGCGCGCGTGCGCGCGCGTGTGCCTGCAGCACTGAAATCAGAGGGCAACAAAGCCCTTAAAAGGTTTAATATTTGCCTCATACAGAACTTCATCATAAAACTACATATTGGAGAATTTACACCTCCTTGACTGCAGGACCAAATCAACAGTGTCCTGTCTACTTTTGTGCACTTATTGTCCTAAGCTAATTGACCTAGGATGTAGAATTCAATGAGGGCACCCCAGGACAGGGAACGAGCAAAAAGAAGTTCTCAGCTCCCCTCAGAATGAGTAAGGAATTTGACAATGTGCACACAACTTCAACAGGAAGAAGCTGCACTTTCCAATCCTCCCAAGACTGGTTAACTGTCTAGAACTCAGCAATGCGGGGAGGTTGTGACATTACAGCCATGGGTAGTCCTGAGTAGCCATTTCTTGTCCACGTTTGCATCAGGTCTAACATCTGTAATAGATGTTAGATGAACATAGCAGATACGAACCTCCTGGAATATAGGAACTTAACCAAACCCCATTTCCAGTAACCAAGAGGCTGAGCAAGTCATCAGATAGCATCTGAACTTATCGCCGAGATTCCTCTGCCTTACTGTAAACTCCCACTTAATGTTTCCACCAATGCATTTTAAGACCAACTTCACTCATGATTTTCTTTGTTATGTTGCTTTAAACGCTTCCTAAAACTGCTTCCATGTTGGAATAGGGATTTAGAGTAACCTAAATCTGTGTTCCTGGGCCATGTTCACTAATAATTGTCTCCAGAATAAATTATCTATTATCCCCATTAAGGGGACAGTTACTTTTTTTCTCCATCAACAGGAATATAGTGAGACTGAAATAAAAATTTTCATATTTCAAATAACTGAAGCTATTTCCTTTTAGTAATTAGGGATGTAACTCTCAGAATTGCCCTCTATAGATAGAGTGAGTACCAATGGCTTCTTTCCAGAGAGGACCTCATCCTAAGGATGCCTCCCACATGCAAAATCTCTCTCCAGATGCCCCTGGCAGGAGCTTCCACAAGATTGGGGAAGCCAGAATCCAGGGAGGACACTGGATTCTTATCTGTTCCATTGACAGGGGAATAAAACATGTTGCAGGCTCAGAAATCGGAAGTCAGGGTTTGTCAAGCATGCACCTGCTCCACTGTTTGAAACTTTGAAACATACACTGCATTGGTAAGTTGTCCTCTGCTGTTTATGCTTGTTGAAAGTGGACGTCAACATCCAACCCAAGAAGATTCTCTTGTCTTAGACATCAACATGTTCATTTCAGGCACCTTCCAAGACCCCTTGTCTCAGGACAGACGGATGCCCTGACTCAGTAACAGAGACAAAGGAAAACTGCCAGCAGCTGAGAGCATTACAAACACTGTGCTTTTGAAAACGGGTAGAAGGCAAACTATTTCTCATAATATCAAAGTGCCTGTAGTGGGAACAGGAAGCCTGAACTTCAGCCACGGGAAGCTCAATCAAGAACTCAGCTGACCGCCTCATCTCTTCCATCATTTCTGATGGATGACTATAAATGTTCTATTTGGCACAGTTATCTCTCTGTGTTGCTACTTGATCTTTTGCTTGGAAGCTTCGCCGGAGGTGATGCTCTGCTCCACTCAGACTCTCTCAATTGGGAACTCCAGCAGGCTTTCTCAGCAGGGACCCCCTCGGCCCACTTCAGCAGACATGTTGTAAGCTCCGGATTTGATGGTGTTACCTTTTGTCTGTTTTCTCCATTGGGGCACTCGGGTCATCTCTGCTGGATGCTGCGAGTGCCCGATTTTAACCACTGCTTCTACCCACTATGTATCCCTTTTCTCGTGGTTGCTGTATACTTAATAAACTCACTCATTCAAAACCCAAAGCACGGCTGTCTAAGATCATTCTCCAGTCCTTACAGAACACTGCATGAAACTCAAGCATGCGAAGCAGTCAAAGGAGCCATCATCACTCCTTGAGGGTAGCCTATTTTTGACACTAACACATGACTTCTTCAAGTTTTGCACGGGAGCCAATAGAGAAGATCGTCACATACTTAAAGTAACCAAAGAACAAGGTCAAGATGGCAAGTCAAAAGCAGGAGCACGGCAGGTCTGAGGTGTGGTTTCCATAGACGGAGACCAGCTGGAGATATGTTAGCCATTGAAAAAGATGAAGGAAAAATATGCCCTAGCAGAGGCAGGGCTGAAACATTAGAGAGGTCTGAAGCACCGAGGCTAGCTCAAATGCACTATTCATGGTTGCCACCTGCAGTCCATTCATTAAAACCATGAGGAACTTGAGAGTCCAGCACAGGGCTGTCTTACCAGGCTGGCACCCCTGGCTCTTCCCATGGTAGTTGCTAGTTGGCTTCATTGCACTGATGGACCCAGTGGTTGATTCTTCTACCCTTCTCCAGTCTTCACCTCTGCCTACGGATGAGGAGAGAGAGCAGCTGGCAGGACCACTAGAAGTAGCCTTCCTGTGAGGCTCTCCTGTCTTCTCTCACAGTCCTTGGAGCCAGATACTTGAACCTGCAGAAGGAGCTCAGAAGAAGACTCAGGGAATACATTAGAACAGGGATTCCAACAGAAGAAATGGGAGCCACCACTTGGTAACACTGGACAGGGTCTCTTAACAGGGGCAGTATCAGAGTCCCACATCCCTACCCCATGTTCAACAAGAAGACTGTGGACTTGCACATGAGAGGGGTGGCATTATTCAGCCCATGTCACAAAGACTGTCTCCTCTCTGACCCTCACCTAAGTCTGTCTCTGGCATTTCTTCCCATACATGGCTCACATTGGTGATATTCCTCTTCCCACACTTGCTCACACTGTTGGACATACCCCTCTTCCCATACATGGCTCACACTGTTGGACATACTCCTCTTCCCACACATGGCTTACATCATTGGTCATACTCCTCTTCCCACACATGGCTCATATTACTGGTCATATTCCTCAGCTTCTTCCATTTATTTCAGGCTTCTGAGGTTGACCATTATAAATATTTTCTGCACAACCTTGGAGGGGTCAGTGCACACTCAGGTTCTGTGGTCTTTGCATAATGTATAGAAATTGCATATTATAATGAGGAATTGGTGTGAAAGGGGGTTAGAAAAGATGACTTGATAGGTCCCTTTGGGTTCATAGGTTCTGTGGTTCCAGTTCTGGAATCGCTGGCTGGAAGAATGGAACAAGAGGAAGCAGGGTAGAGCAGACAGAGTCACGGGAAACATTTTCTGTTACATTTCTATCATATAGGCATTTATATGCTGTCAGAGTCACTTTGTCCAAAGAATGGCCTGAGTCAGTGCCATGAATCACCCTTAGAGATATCCCCACCTCCATCATAAGTCTCCAGAAACTACCTTAATTGGCAGCTATTAAAGATGCATTATTCATGGAAGCTGTCAGACTGCTCAGAAATGCTTTATTTCACTAAATTATCCTTAAATTGATTTGACCAAATTTGATTTAGAGCTACTAAAACCCGGGAAAATTACAATTCCATCAAATTTTAAGATGCAAAAGTAAAAGTGCTTAATTTTAACGAAAGAAATGTACATAACGAACATCAGCCACTAAATGTCTGCTGTCTGAAAGGACCAGAGCTTAGAAGTTAGGGCGCGTGTTTTGCAAATAGTGATTTTTCTTTTTTAAGAACAAAAGCCTTGTATGTTTTCATAAATCACACTCCAGCACTCTGCTATGTGTCCCTGCCAGCCCTTCTCTAACGGAAGGCTATGGGACACGGACCACCTTTGCTTGTTGCATCCAGTGCGACGTCTGAGACAGACACCTGTCCTCAATTGCTCTGCATTCTCTGCCCAGACAGCAAAACACCTGAGAGTATTCTGCAACAATCACTTTTTTTTTTCCTCTCCTAAAGTTCAGAGGAAACTTTCACGTACCTTCATTTGCCAGTTTGACACCTCAGCACAAAAGCCCTTGGTTATTTCTTATTAAGCCGCTTAAGTCC
Source organism: Peromyscus leucopus (assembly GCF_004664715.2). Classification (NCBI taxonomy): domain Eukaryota; kingdom Metazoa; phylum Chordata; class Mammalia; order Rodentia; family Cricetidae; genus Peromyscus; species Peromyscus leucopus. The sequence goes on along the minus strand of NC_051077.1, from coordinate 5,314,302 downwards.
CACAGCAGGTGCTGTGCATACAAATGTCCCTCAGTCCCCAGCAGAACACAATCTCCCACCAAGAGCAGGAAAGTCTGAGAATCTTCCCATAGGCCCCCACTGGAGAATTACCAACTTCAGAAACAAAAGGGTTCGCTCTGTAATTTTGATTTACTGCCATGGGAAATTTTTATTTTAGAGTATTGTAAAATGGATCCAGGCAGTCCTCCACATGTAGAATTTCACACCTACAGATTCAACCAAGTCTGGATTGAAAATGCAGGATTAAAAAGAAATTGAGGGTGGTCAGGAACAGCCTGGGCAATTTAGTGAGGCTGTGTGACAATAAATGTTTTTTTAAAAAGCCAAGCTTATGGCTCAGTGTAAGTGGCTCAAAGTTTAGTGGGTACGGAAGCAAATGTATCTGTATAGAACATGTACCGCTTTTTTCTCTGCTATTCACCAACCACAGACTAATCCAACTTGGTGAACCAATGAGTTTTTATTAGGGCTACTAACAGGAGTATGGGTGAGAGGTTTCTTATGGGAACAGAAATGACTCAAAGACGGCTACATCACTGAAGCCCACCCCAGCATGGGTGGCAGCTCACAAAGCTGGAAACCAGAGCACACTGCACAGCCTGGAGGCAGCTCACATGCTTCTTCCCGGCATCTCAGCTGGCCTCGCTCTTCCTCCGCTGCCCTTACTGCTTAGATAAGCATGGGGAGAGAGAGACCTGGTACATCTAGTCAGATTTAGCCACTTCCTGAGCCTTCTGAGATGTCTACTTCCTGTCTCGAAAAGCATCTTCGCAGAATTCCCTGAGTCTTTAGAATGTATGGGGTCTTAGTGAGCTTCTCAGAAAGTTGCTATCCATGAGTGGGCTCCCGTAGACCACCGTACAAAAGTCAGATGGGAAGTTTGAGTCTACCCATTTTGCGTAAGAAGGAAGGAGCTTGCACCATGATGGGACTGTATCTGGAGACAGGCGGGGTTAAACTGAGGTCTTCAGCTGGGATCCTCACCCATCTGTTTTGTGTCCTGGTCAGAAAATGAAGGAGGGCACACACAGGACCACAGCTCCAAGGTGTGAGCATGAGAGAAGCCAGACGAGGCCATCTGCAACCCAGGGGAAGAGGTACGCAAGGAGCATGCTCTGCCATAGCTAGACCTGCAAATTCCAGTCCCCAGAACAGCAGGAAGAGAAATGCCTGTGATTTATGCCTAGAATGCCTGTCATAGCTGTGGCACCATTAAGAAATAGCTATAGCATTCATTTCATCGTAGAAGGCCCTGTGGCTTTGGCCTTGACCCACTGCAACACTCACTTGGGAACACAGTTGCCATGTAAGAAATTGGAAGACCTTGAGGGATCCCAACATGGTGCCCTGTGTTATGGTGTGAGAGTGACCACCTCAGCCACACAGCCTCAGGCCACATAGATGCACACATAAGCCTAGCCTTCCAAGGTGTTCTAGCACACCCTCCAATCAGTCAGGTCCTTCCAGCCGTGATATTAGATGTCGCAGGGGAAATAAAAACCATCCATACAGTAACACAACATGACATGCCCAAATTCCTACCACGCTGAACAAGCATCAGACAACTACTCCTGTTCTCTATCACAATTCTGGGGCTATTTATGACATAGCAGCAGGTACTGTCTCCACCAAACTGTGATTTTTTATAACAAAATACCTGAGGCGGAATAATTTATAATGAGCAGAAAGTAGTCATAACACTGGAGTCTCAAAGTCCACAACTAGAGTCCCAGCAATATTGGTGCCTGTGGAGAGCTGGGTCCACTTCCAACAGAACATCCTGTTTCTGCATCCTCTGATGGGGTAGGGCCACATCCCCACTTGGCAGGAGGGCCAGAGGAGCAGGAGGAGGAGTGAACTCCCCCATCAAGCCACCTAGTCCCTCATTCATGGAGCAGAGCCCTCAGGACCTGATCACTAGTGTTGCATGATGGTGTATATTACAATGCTAATATAACACTAGTTACTTTTTGTAGACAAATTTCTAAACAGTCTTATTAAATAAGAAACACAGAGCCAAATATAGGGGTGAAAGCCTTGGAGATCAGAGAAATAGTAATAGCCACAAACTAACCTTACTCACCACACCATCGTAGCTTCTCCTGGGAGAACCAGCTTCTTCCTGACTAACCTGAGCCTTTATTGCCTTGCTGTTCTGCCTTCTCATTGGTTCTTAGCCCAGCCACCTCACTTCCCCATCACTGCCTGTCTGTACAGACCTCCAGGTCTCTATGGCTGGTACTGGGATTAAAGGCGTGTGTCACCACGCTTGGCTGTGTCCTGGAACACACAGAGACTCTGCCTGCCATGTGATCAGATTAAGGGCGTGTGCTACCACCATCTGACTTTTTCTTTATGGCCGATTATCTTTGTCCTCAGATCTCCAGGTAAACTTTATATATCAACATACACATAAAATATTACCACAACTTTTCTGTTGCTGTGATAAAACACTGTGACTAATGCAATCACAGGGAAAAGAGTTTATTTTGACTTATAGCTCTTGAGGGTTAGAGTCCCTAATGGCAGAGACAGCATGAAAGCAAGTGGCAGCCTTGGAGGCTGGAGTAGCAAGCTTAGAGATCACATCTCAAACCACAGCACAAAGCAGAAGACTGTGAACAGGAAACGGAGTGAATCCTTAGATCCTTAAGGTGTGTCTCCAGTGACACACTTCCTCCAACAAGATTGTACTTCCCAATCTTCCTCAAACAGCACCACCGACTGGGAGCTAAGTATTCAGACACCTGAGATCATGGGGACATCCCCACTCAAGCCACTACATGATGCTGTATCAGAGATTATACTGTGGTGTAAAATTTGGAAGGGCACAGTTACCCATGCAGTGACAGTACCCAGTACATCTGCTTTCTTTCTTCCTTTTGCTGATTTCTGTTTATCTACACACTGTGTGTAAACTGGTTTTATAGCACAGTGGTGATATTTTCAGCTCTCCCCTACAAGACCTCATCTGGTGATATTTTCAGCTCTCGCCTACAAGACCTCATCGCCCTGACTCCTGTCTCTAGACACTCTGAAAACTCCATAGTAAGTGTCTATGCAACATGGTGCTAGGGACCTTGTGATCTAACCTGGTCAGCATTCTTCCCAAAAGAGAGGCGGGAGAGAAATGAGATGCTCAGTAGTACAAAATGATTCAGTCAGTCTTCAGAAGCACACGAGCTCATCTTGAATACCACCATACATAATCAACGTTTACAAAACCAACGAATACCTATTAGTTTCTTTCTAGTCGTGAGTATAGAACTTCAAAGTGAATTAGGAATATAGCTGTTCTACCCAATCAATATGTAAGGGAGAATACTAATTTAATTCTACCAAGAAAGAGAGCCTGATTTAAGTAGACACAGAGTAATTGCTTTCCACATATGACTCCATGAAGATGTAAGACAAATTCCATTTCCTAAGAACACTTGAAAACCGTTTCTGGGTAAAGCCCTTTCTGGTCAACTGAATTGTAAATTTAAACTCACACATTTTGTAGGCTTCATGTTGCTTGTCCAGTTCATTCCTATGTCTCTACCAAGATTTCTTCTGTAAACCTTTGCCACATAAGAGATGAGGGATCATGGCCTGCAAGACCCAAGAGCCACTGCTCATTCACATGGGCTTTCAAGTCAGACAGACCTGAATAAACTTGTGCCATATTCTTTCTATTCCTGGTGACCCTTCCAACCTTACAAGAGGATCAGTGATGCATGTACTTCATCCAAGTCTCTTTATTCCACAATGTAACTTAAAACAAGCATCATGTAAGTAACAGGTGTAAAGCGAATGGAAGTTTGGCAATCATACTACTGACCAGCAAACTTCTGAAATTGGAGGGGTGAGGTGAGAAGGTGGCAGGGATGGATTGGAAGAGAAAGGTGGGAAAGGTGGGGAGAGGGAGAAAGGGAGGAAGGGAAGTCATTCACAATCACAACATTTGCACTCTGAGCCTTTAAGGCCCAGGCCCTGGAAAGTCTTCTTCCAGCAACTTCGCAGAGGTAGTGGGGGGCAAAGCTAGAAGTCAGACAAGCCTGTGTTGATTACAGCATGTTTTCTAAGTGAGGGCTATGCAACTAAATTCAGGTGATAAGTGGAAATGAAAATGGTCAAGAGATAAAAGCTCATTAACTATTGTACTCAAAATTTACAAAAGTGAGGAGATCTTAATTAAAACTGATACTAGACAGTAATTAGGTAAGGGAATAGAATAGCATTAATCTTAAAGTTAAGTAAAGCTGAATTGACTACTAGGACAAAAAATATAATTCTCCAAAATACCAAAATAAAACTTAAAAAGATAGTCAAAGATAACACATTAAAGGAACATATAATGAAATTTCAAATGCTGATAATAATTATAACACAAATCATAAAAGTGACCTAAACAAATAAATCTGTATTTAGAGACCCTTAAAATATGTACCAACAAATATGTGCAGGGCTAACATCCATATTAAGGTAAAAAATTTTTAATTTGCCCCAAGAGCAAGACAAAATTATATTATAGTTAGAAGACAAACAACTTACAAATGTTTGTGAAAGCAAATCAAGCACAAGCAAATATGCAAGTTAGCTGGAAGAAATGAAGGGCTTCTGGAATCCTATGAAGTCAGACAAAAAATATTTAATTGTATATATAATGAAGTGCAATAATTAAATCTCTTAATCATATATATAATATATAATTCTCAAAAAATAAACTTAAAAATAAGTGAATAAACAAAACATTTAAAAGTAAAACTATTTAGTAAATATGGTTTTACTTTTAAATAAGAATGCCACATTTCTATTATCAAAGCTACAACTTAGAAGGGAACTCTAGCAGCACAGCTACATGTACACTAATAGAGTACCAACCACCATGGAAAAAAATATGTTATGCAAGGCTGTGTAGACATATATTAACTATAGTGGGCTCATGAACATGCACTTTTAAGTTCAAATAAATCACACCCACAAAAATAACGGAAAATGCATTATATATAATACAGTATGTCTGAATAATACAGATCACCGAGCTAGTGGAAGCCAGGCTGAGAGGTTCCAACAGCTCGCCTGCTCCTGAACTTCTGTGCAAGTGACAGGCTTCTGCACAGCTCCGTCTATCAAAAGGTTCCATACTAAGCCATGGTTGTCAGGTTTGCTGTGTCTCTAGGTGTTTACACAGCCCTTGAGCCTCTTGCCAGTTCATCCTTGTGTCTGCATTTCCTCTGTAAACCTTTGCCACACAAGAGAGGCATGGTGACTGCCAGATGGGCCAAGGAGCCACAGCTCAAACACACGGGCTTTCAATCAGACAGAACTTGAACCTAAGTGATTCCATATTTCTTTCTATTTCTAATGACTTTTCAACTGTAGGAGAGGGTCAGTAATGCATGTACGTCATGTACTCTTTATTCCCTGAAACAACTTAATATAAGCATCTTGCAGCTTACAAATGTAGAGTGAATGGAAGTTCACCAACCACTGTCCCCAAAGCCTTATTGACTAGAATACTTCTGAAATTGAAAAAATATCTCTATATGAGTTCCAACTTTGATTCTTCAGATTCAAACTCACTGGACTGTGTTTCTATTGAACAGAAATGTCTAGAGACTGCCTTTGTATTTATCTTGGGGGTTATATATTTTTAGATCTTTTTACCCCTCCTAAAGGGTTCCAGAACCTGGATTGAAGCATCTTCCGGTTAAGAGAGTGTAAATCTCTAAGAGAAAGTTCTGATGTCTGCAATGTGTCACAAGACGTCCAGGTTTCACCGATGCTGGTCCGTGCACACAAAGGGTCACTCTCACCCTCCTGACTGTGATGTCCTCCTCATCCCCACTTCCCCACTTCTGAGATGCTCTCTTTACATCCTTTGTCTCATCTATGTGGCCATCCACACTGACTCCTCTTTTCCTAGGCCTTCCTCCATACCCAGGACCACTGCCCGCCATCTGCAGAGCGCAGAAACATGCACACTGTCCAGAGATGCCAATAATACTGCTCATGGCTGCAAGCCCCTCTGCCAGTCCCATGAGGATTTTTAACAAAAATAACTGGACATCTTTTTATTCCAGGGACTTGTATATTTGTCACTTGAGTTTCATGAGAATTTGGGAAGACTTGTGTGAGTTGCACACTGCAGAAAAGTAAGAGGTTTAATTCAAAAAGTGCCACAAAGATTTTCCGGCCTTCCTTTTGTCACAGCAATAGTAATTAAAGTCCCGTTGAGGTTAATAGAATCAGCTATTGTTAGCAGCCACAGTGACAGCTCTCCAGGTTCTGATTAATTGTTATTGTAAAAGTTAGTCTGGCTTCCAGGCAACTTTAGCCTCAACCTCCCTTTAAATAACTCTGTGATTATGTCTTGGCATTCTTTCCCAGGATGGTCTATAATTATGTGTATAAAATGTAAGTCATCCTTATGATCAAGTAGACGGTAGTTTAACAGTACATGTGAGTAGGTAGAGAAGATCTCTCAGATGACTTGTCAAGGCAACTGGACTTGGAAGCACCTAGGAGACATGCTGCTGGGTTTGCCCAGCAAGGTGTTTCCAGAGAAGTTTCACTAAGGAAGGAAGACAAACCATGAATGTTGGTGGTGCTAACAGGGACAATGGGACAAAGATCCCAGACTTAATAAAACTGGGGTGAGGGGAGAAAGTCAACTGAACACCCTCATTCATCTACCCCTGCTTTCTGCCTGAGGACACAATAAAACTGCTGACTTGCCCTCCTCCCACCACGCCCTCCCACCACGATGAAATAGGATGACCTCAAACCGTGATCCTTTCTTCCCTGCATTGTTTTGCCAGGTATTTTGTTACAGTCACAAGAACAGTGACCAGTGTGACCTTTCATTGTTTCCTGCTATCACATCAGACAAGCCTGTAAGATACAGGGACGTCAGTGTACACAGCCTTCCCTTGGCTGGGAGGCGAAGAGATGCATGGGCTTCTCTGAAGCACCGTGTCCCACAGGGCTCAGGCATGATCCACACAACAGCCAGGAGATAAAGGCAAAGACAGAGGACTCACAAACTTGACAAGTAAATGGCAAAGAAAGAAATGGCACTTAGAACCCATTCATCAGTTTCCCTTGGTGGAAAGGACTCGGGGAATGAAGCCTCTTGCCAATTGTACCCACCAAGCAAGTCTAGTGGGGTGTGTGGGTCTATGACTTGTTTGGGATTTAAACAGCCCCATGAGAAGTTGAACATACCATCCTGTAGAAACTGGAATATAGACTCAGTGAGCGGTGAGTTCTCTAGAAGGCGAACCAGCGACCACTGGTGGTCAGATACAGTTGAGAACACTGAGAACACCGCAGTGGTTTGTCCCTGAGAACATGGACTCCACAGACTTCATCCTGAGATGAAGTCAGCAGCTGGAGAACTTGGCACAGGTGGTCAAGGTACACAGACCTTAAGGACCTCATGCCACTGTATGTAATTCCTGGGGTCATTTGAAAGAAGAAAGAAATGCTACAGTTCCCACAGAGAAGCTCAAAGCACTCCTGGTTAAAATAACATCACTGTGCCTTGTGACCTCATCCAAGATAGGCTTTAACACATCTATAAGCCAATGGCACCAAAGTTGTTGGCTACATGATGAGGTCCTATCTCTTTCTTAGACCATCAATCGTGTTTTTTAACTTATCATCTCTTATGATTTAACTACACAACCCCATGTCCTACTGCCCAAACTTCTGCTTTAATATCTACTACATGTCTAAGAGGCATCCTATTTAAGCTGATCTGTTGCCCCATGCTCATTGTTCTATGAACATTCAGTGCTGACCCATCTACAGTCCAAGGAGAGTTTTTAGATGCAAAAAGTTTTGTCCACCACAAAACTACCTTCACAAACTTAGAATTCAAACTACTTAAGATTAAAGAACTTTAAAATCTCATGGCTATTGTTCTATTTATTTTTAAAAATCACTCCTATTTAAAATTCAAACACTGGGTTGTTCACTGGGCTTTCTATTTGCTGGAACAAATGCTCAATTGCTTTTCCCTGAGCCTCAGAGGACATCTAAAACTCAGCAACAGATTAGAACAACAAGAACTTTGAGCACTTCATAGAAAATGATAGATAAAGCAGGAACAGTACAGTTGTGTTCTGAACACAGGGAGTTAACCACCTGGGTAAGTTCCAAAACTTCCCAGATAAAGGCAAAAGCAATTCCCTATCTCATTCTTAAGAAAGAAAAGAAGAAGCAGCCCAAGCTTTGTTCTAATTCCCAAAATTCTTCTTCTTGTAACTTGGAAAATACACAACAGATTTAATATTTAGGTTTCATTAAAAAGATCTTTCTTTGTTTGGTCCCCAGTGTAAGCTTTATAAAAACAGGATTGAGACATAAAAACTACAAAAGGCCCCTATTATACAATATTTGACAAATATACTTATTTTGATTCCATTCGATGTGGGGTAGGAGCATAAAAGTTTTTGTTTGTTTATTTGTTTTTGTGTTTGTATTTTGCTATTGCATGTCAAGGAATAGGTTGGGCTAGTGTTTGATGGAACTAAACTTATTATCTTCCTCAAACAGGTCAAACTAGGAGTGTTGGCTGAGGAATCTCTGATCTTCCTGAGACCCTCAGCCTCGGAAGCAGTCAGTTTCAAACCATGAGGGTTGACAAGAGTCCCTGAGGTGCCCCTCCTCCTTAGCAGACAGATGGCACACCCGCTCGCTCCATTTCATCTAAGCATGCCTCCAATGCTATCACTGTAAGCCAAAGCCAATTTAGAGGAAGAGTGGTTTTCATTTGAGAAATTTGGTTTGGTTTGGTTTTGTGTTGTTTGTTCTTTGTAGAAGCAAGCATCATTATAAAGATTTAAAAAGTGGCGTCACAGCTGACTGGGCCTGTGAGCAGCATCATGTCGACCCAGGCACTCACAGAGGGGCCAATCCTGCCAGGACTTAGCACTATGACCAGGACACAGTGGGAAACACGAAAAGTTGGTGTGTTTTTCAGCGGGTGATCCTCAGTAAAAACTGCCCCTGCTCATGTTATTATTAAAGATGAGGGCTTTGGCTCCTCAAGCTGAGTAAAATTTCTTTCATGTGTTTCTTTTTACTCCCCAGTGTTAGAGATGAAATGCAAGACCTCATGCATGCGAGGCAACTGCTCTACCACTGAGCTACATCCCAACCTTCTCTTGCTTCTTAAGTTTAGGTATGATTGGCATTGTTCAGGCTCAAAACCTTTAGTGAGGATTTTACTAAACATTTGTATATGTTTATATACAAAACCAAGATAAAGAGCATTTTCAGAATACCCAAAGTACTCCCATAAGTCATATCCCTACAAACACTCCTGATGTCATCTACATATTAATTTATCTTCATTCCTGTGTATTTCTACTCAATGTATTTTCTATAAATACATTTTTAATTGGTGTCTTTAGGTTGTTACAATGTCTTGGGCTCTGTGAGGTCAAAAGCATCTTTTACATTCTTACACATGATGGATCAAGCTAAACCTTCCAGTTTACTCTTCAGGGCCCTTGCCTATGCAGTACTGCTGTTAAGAACCTGCTGTTAATCTGAGTCTAGTTGTTCCAGTTTACCCACATTTATTTGAAGTTGGGTATCACATCATCCAATCCTCTCGGAGCTACAGATTCCTCCACACCTTTCATCTGGACTTGAATACTCACTGTTACCAATAGAAACTGGTGGGTTGAGCAGGGATGGCAGGACAATTGTCACTTTGCATCCCAGAGTGGCACACATACTATCTCCCTACTTTGCATGGCTCCTTGTCAAGGAAAATTACTGAGTTGTAGCCCATTAAAAACCTGTTAGAATGCCAGTCAAGTATTCTTATCCCAACAGGCTTACAGGTGGATTAGGAAAAATGTGTCTTTAGAAGTTCCAGTTAAGCTAACAAGATGTTTGTTATCCAAATCTACGCATTGAGGAATTGGGCATTTTTACCTAATGATTCACTGTGAATTGGCTTAGAAGTTTTTCAAAAGCTAGGGCCTTACTAACTATGGAGAAAATGTAAGGTTTCATGCCAGATCTATTCTAGCAAGCAAATTAATTTAAACATCTACTCTCTTCTATGGTCCCCTTTTCTAGATTAAAGTATTTATGTGGTTCTTCTGTCTATGATTGTCATTTAGAAATACAATTTGGTTTAATATAACTTAATACTAGACATTGGTTTATCTTGCAGTAATAATTCATTAAATTTGCATTGTTCTTCTTAATTCAGTTCTGGAATGATCAAATTAAAAATCTATCTTCACATGGCCTCATTCATTTATACTGTCCTCAGCCACAAGGAACCAGAGAAAATCTGTTTCTTCTCCCTGACCAATCTGCAGACAGATTGAGCACTCCACAAAGCTGCACTGGGTTCCATTCACTGGGTTCTGAGTTCCTAGATCCTGTGTAACAGCCACTACCACACCCCAGAGACTAGGAAAAAATGAACAAAGGCAAGTTAGTGCTCCAGGGATCTGTGGAATACAAATGATAACTTGGAGAAACCCCCATCAAAATCATCTCAGAAGCCTCCATCTCTAAAGGGAAACCCTGTTGGACTTTGAAGTTTAGGGAGTCTTAGGTAGTTAGCTTGACGCCGACACAGCCAGGGCTCATAATCAACAGGAAGGACTGTGAGGGTTACTCCAAAGAATGAGATGTGAATCATATCTCTGAGTGGAGACCTGATATTCTGAGCTTCCTAGACCATCATAAGGTTAGTAACTAGCCAGCCAGAGGCTGTGCTATAGAATGAGGGCTTTCCATTGCCCCTTCCCAATGCAAATGGGCCTATCAATCACCTGAACAGGAAAAGCTATTCAGGGGAAGCTATCTGTCCTAGAGAATTTAGACATGGTGTAAAACCTTCTAACATGTAGATCAGCACAGTCATCTCTCATCTGCCATTATGCTTCCCTCCTCTACAGAGTGCGCTGCTCTGCTCTGCTCCCTTTGGCTGCTACTCACTCCCACCCCTTGTGAATGTCCCACCCTCCTCCATCATAAATTCTACCTGTCTTCTATGCAATTTTCTATGAGTTTCAACAAAGATCAGAAGGACTATAGAAATGAGAAATCCAGAAGAGGCGATCCAAATTGCTCTTCAGAACACCAGAGCAATGAGATGGGTCCCTGGAAATCACATGACCAAGACTCAATGGGAGAGCAGACAATAAAGTAAGCTCACAGAGAAGTCCTTGGAGCACCCAAAGGCTACACAGTTCCCATGTAAGGTGAACCCCAGGGGCTGCAGGGCATTGGCAGGAGTCTGCTTGGCTTGAAGTTAAATATGGAGACTGCTGGCTTGTCTTTAGTCAACGTGACACAAGCTGAAGTTATCTGAATGGGGGGAAACTCAATTGAGAAAATGTCCCCATAAGATCCAGTTGTAGTCATTGATGGGGAAAGGCCTAGCCCATTTTGGGAGGTACTATCCCTGGGCCGGTAGTCCTGTGTTCCATTAGAAAGCAGGATGAGCAGGCCATGGGGAGCAAGCCAGTAAGCAGCACCCCTCCATGGCCTCTGCATCAGCTCTTGCCTCCAGGTTCCTGCCCTGTTTGAGTTCCTGTCCTGAGAACAGTGACATGGAAGTGTAAGCTGAAATAAACTCTTTCCTCCTCAACTTGATTTTTGGTCATGGTATTTCATCACAGCAATAGAACCCCCAAGACAATGCCTATGAGGACTCAGCTGGAATCCTTGCAAAGCTAGGGCTTGGGGGCAAAAGGGGGGACTATTTGTCTAACCTTAGCTCTCTGGAGCTCCTACAGGAGCCATAAGTGTGAACCCCTCATGGGATTATAAGAGCTACCACAAGTCTACCAGCCGGCACATGCACCATTTAAAGCTATGTACTGTGTAAGGAATAATGTTTAGAAAACCATAGATTTCCCTTTAGCAGAGAGAATACATGCACATTTACCAAGGCAAACCCCAGCCATGAAGGTAATCTTCTTCCCCTATCAAACACAGAGTAGCCTTGTGCTTGAGATGGCTCCAACCTTGTGCACACTCTTGTTGGTCCCATCCACAGCTTAGCCCAGATGCCCAGTTCCTGTCCTTTGTCTAGCTCACCTCAATAGTTTTCTTCTTTTACATGTTAGGCAACCCTGAATTCTAGTGGCCTGCATTTCTCTGTCAACCCCCATGTAGACAGATGTAATCATATCTGTTTTTGTCTCCTGGTGATCTCCAGACACTGAGCCTTGAGCCTAATGGTGAAAGATTTTCTCCATTGAACCTTGAGTTCCAGACAGTAGAGAGGGGGCACTATGGTGGTGTGAATGAGGGGGGCACTATGGTGGTGTGAATGAGGAGGAACTACGGTGGTGTGAATGATGAGGCACTATGGTGGTGTGAATGAGGGGGGCACTATGGTGGTGTGAATGAGGGGACACTATGGTGGTGTGAATGAGGGGGGCACTATGGTGGTGTGAATGAGGGGGGCACTATGGTGGTGTGAATGAGGGGGAACTATGGTAGTGTAAATGAGGGGACACTATGGTGGTGTGAATGAGGGGGGCACTGTGGTGGTGTGAATGGGGGACACTATGGTGGTGTGAATGAGGAGGGCACTATGGTGGTGTGAATGAGGGGGGCACTGTGGTGGTGTGAATGAGGGGGGCACTATGGTGGTGCGAATGAGGGAACTATGGTAGTGTGAATGAGGGGACACTATGGTGGTGTGAATGAGGGGGCACTATGGTGGTGTGAATGAGGGGGGCACTATGGTGGTGTGAATGAGGAGGAACTACGGTGGTATGAATGATGAGGCACTATGCTGGTGTAAATGAGGGGGGCACTATGGTGGTGTGAATGAGGGGACACTATGGTGGTGTGAATGAGGGGGCACTATGGTGGTGTGAATGAGGGGGGCACTATGGAGGTGTGAATGACTGGGTGGCCCCAGGTTGACAGACAGTAACAAAGATGAGAAATGAGTTGTACAAACTTTCTGAAACACTAGTATTTTCCCTGTAGAGATGAAAGTTTGGGAAAATAATACTTTACATAGTCCTGTGGACTGGAGAACTAGCCAACCACAGAGGTGGCATGAGGGGAACTTACTGCTCCCTTTCCTGGAAGATGGGAGACATCAAAAACCTAAATCCATCCTTAACTCTTCCAGATGAAATGCTGGTCAGGTTTGGTTCTATCTAAACAAAAATGCTCCACACTACTATCAACCCAAATTACTTGGAGGAATTTGCTTTTGGCATCTACAAACCTCAATTATGAGGTAAGAAGATTAGCTTCACTGCAGAGGCAATTAAGTGTGAATGGAGTGTCTTGTGAGTTTTCAGTTAAAATCTTTGAAAGTTGTTTGATGCTCACAGTAGCAAGAGATCCACCCCTCTGTCACTGTGCCAGGTGCAGGCCCTCCAATGCCTGCATCTGTCATGCTAAGAAAGCCTGCTTGAGCTCACAGAGATGAGCCATTCACATGAGTCAAGCACTAAGCCTGGTAGAGTGCTCTCAGTGCTCTAAGGTGTTCGTGTTATCCCTGAAAGGAGAGAAGGAACAAGCTGTCCAGCACAGTGTGGTGGAGGACAACGATGTACAGGATGCCATGGATCTAAATGTCTCTGGGCCACTGTGTGGGCAGGGGACCAATGTGTGTCCCGAGGACCAGTCTCTAGCCAGGGACTTTATGCCTAGCAATGACATGTCTAGAAAAGGGAGGTAGGTGGTGATTTATTTCTCTGCCTCATAGGGTATCCTACCTACTGGTGTAATTCAGAGGGCAGAAGCCACACAGAGCAAACCCCCTGAGGATCCCACCCATATATCCCACAGTGTTACCAACCCCGGAGCCATAGTCTGAGCATGCTCAGAGCTCACTGGTGAGTTTTGTGTCCAAGGATGGAGTGGTCTGCACCAGCATCAAATCAGAGGCACCCTGCTGAGAGAGCTGTCAGAACCTTAACACTCAGCCCAGAACTGCCTCAAGTAAGATCTATCACAGAGTACTATGAGAAGTACTCTCCTGCAGCAAGAGGAGCAGACCGAAAGGGCACATCATGGTGTGGACTATACCTTCCCATTGTTTTTGTTCATATTTAACTATTGAAATGGGGTGTCTAGAATAATTGACTTATTAGTTCCTTCACCATTTGTTCATACAATGGCTTGTTGATCTCCAACTTGGTAAGAAACTCCATGAGAGCAATAGGGGACACAGTGAGCAGAAAACTCCTGGCCACACAAGGCCTAAAGACCTTTACATAGAGGAAGTGGTGGACACACACACATACACACACACACATATACATACATACATTTATATACATACACACACACTTATAAACATACACACACATACTCAGACACATACACACATACAGATACACATTCATACACACACTCATACACATACACACATACAGACATACACTTATACACACACACACTCATACACATATATACACATACACACATACACACATTCATATACACACTCAGACATATACATACAGACACACACTCATACACACATACACACACACACACACACACACACACACATGCACACACAGGCAAGCTCTCTAAAGTCAGGTGACTATGATGCATATATCAAAAGTACTTCAGACAGGCTTTCTGTAAGAGTTAGCCCATCTATCATAGAAGACTAGTTATTAATCTGTATTTCTTAATTACCCATTACAATTTAAGTGAGTTACATAAACATATACCTTAAACAAGTGTAGAAATATATCTATTATAACAAAATCAACTCTAAATTTATATCAATAAACTAAAATCCATAGCAGTGTAAAAATTTTTTAAACAAGTTGTTACTATTTATCCTATCATATCTATATCCCCTTTTCTTCTTTAGAAAGAGATAGCATTTATAATCAACCTGCTTTAAATAAAAATAAACATTCATAAACAATATTTTGGGAATTTGAGTGTAGCTTCCCTTACTACTTCCTGCTGGATAAGGGTGCTGGAAATCTAATGGGGATCCTGAGAAAATTAAGAATTATGGTCAAGTTCGGACTGGAGTAGTCTGTGACACTAGACTTCTATGATAGTCAAACTTATAGTCATGTTAAGTTTTCTAGGTATACATAAATATAATTCAAATAGTTAGGTATTCTTCACTTCAAAGACCCACAGAATATGGCATTTAAAGTATTTTTAAAAACTTAGACTTTCTGGACAGTGAGACACCTCTCTGATCCTGGCAGGACCAATTTACTTCAGAGAGGAGGATGGGCATCAAAGACACTCTAAATGGAGTTTATCTTATTCTTAGCAAAAATAGCCATTTGGACAAGAAAATGTACTTGCCTGGACTGCTGATAAAATGTTGCATCTACTGGGCAGGCAGGACCCACAGGAAGGTATATTTTTTAATAATAATAATAAAAAAGAGTTAGTCCATCAAGGAAGAGTAGGGGTTATCTGGCTTGCTAGGCAAGGCCTTTCCCACTGAGATCCATTCCCAGCCTCAATGGAAAAGAGCTAAAGAGAACTAACAGTTCTCTTAGGTTCATAAGCCTAAAGAAAAGAGAATTGGTGAAATAATTCTTAAATGTGAAGGTCTATGAAAACTCCAAATCCTTCAACAAATACTTCTAGTATGTACCCCAAAGCCGATGGGTCTTCAAAGGCCTCAGGGCCACTTACCTCATCAGTCACTTCTCTCCGACCTTGTCAGAAGCCACTCTAGGGACATTTTTGCCCTAGCAGCCAGAGTAGATTTCTCAGAGGTAAAATCCACCACATACCTTCCTCTGCTCAAAACCCTTCCATGACAGCCCATCACATTTAGAACTCCAGAGAGTGAGATCATCTTTCAACTGCTTACAAAGTCCAAACAGTACCAGCAATGGAAATGGGGGCAAAGAAAGGTCTTTAGTTAACAATGGTCCAGGAGACACATAGAGAAAGTAGACAGAAACAGACCGAATTAATAACATATTTTGTCTAAGCCAATGATTCTAAAGTATAATCATATGTAAAATACATTGAGATTATTTTACAGTTTACTGTGCACTCAATTCCCCTGATTCTCATACATACCCCAAAAAGAGCACCATCTGCACGTCGCATGTAAATTGTTTTTAATTATGCATCCACAGTGTGGAAGAAAGTCATGGGTCACACAGCTTAAAATAAAGTGCTCTTCCACGGCCACCAACCTGTACAATTAAAATTCTAAGAAAGCCTGCGCTGGCTCAAAGCAAGGCTTCCTTTGACCAGTTCACACCCTTGAGTTACAGACATAACCATGAAAGAAGGAAGACGCTTAATTGTGTGGGGTAGGGAAGGTGTGTATTCCTACCATGAGGTAATAAATAATAAATAAATGCAAATTAGAAAACATTACTTTTGAAAAAGTTTTCTCTGTGTAAAAGGGCAGCTCAGAGTAGAAAAATAATGTAAAGGAAGAAGAAGGGCACAAAAAAATGTCAGCTTCTAAATTTGAGAGAAATACTTAAGGCAATCACAGATGATAAATAGGAGTAAAGGAGTACACATAGAGGTAAATAAATGTGCCTACATAGTCACATACTAACTTATCATCTAGATTATCTGGATAATGAGACAGATAAGGAAATAGATGTTAATATATATGAATGATGCCAGTAAAGAGACACAAGTCAACACGCTGTCCCGCACCAGCCAGGAGATGATCAATGTTGAACTCCAGTGAACTCAAGTGAGCTCCTCTGGCCAGGGAGGCAGCTCGTGGTCTCAAGCACAGGAGAATAATTTATTGGTCTTGCCTCATACATACACCAGAAGAGCATTTGCGCTGCAGAGTCTACAAGGACCTAAGATAGGGGTGGAATTGTAACACATATGGTTCCTGTCTTCATCTTCAAGACTGAGGGTTGGATGTCAGGAATATTGAACTCCACTGACCCCTCTGAGATGGTGACCTGCACCAATGGGAAGAGAGAAGGCCACTCACACCATCAGAGAGGAAGGACACAGTCATAGCCTTGGAGAAGAGGCCAATGGAGCACAAGAGTTTACAGTGCTCAGAAAACATTAAAGGCTGGGGACCCTGAACTGAATCCTAAACCTAGGGTAGCAACTTACAGAACACAAATTAAAGGGATACAGAAGGATCACCAACTGCTCCAGGAAGCATGAGTCCCTTAGACTTGCTGGGAGCAAACTCTTCTATCCAAACAAAAAAGACAATGACTCCAACTCCCATTTTAGCATCAGACTAGATGCCTGGGGGACCCTGAAGGAGACACTCTGAAGAAATGTCCTCACCAATCCTGTTCTTTCCTGGCATGAAGACATTAGTATGTTCTTGTGAGACATACGGATATTAGCTGAAAGGATCAAATTTCTCAGGATTGCTAGCCAGAGGGGCTTTTGCTTTTGTGCTACTGAAAATGATAACTGAGAATGAGTAATTTATGAACAATAGAAATGTGTTTCCTCCAGTCCTGGAGTCTGGAAGTCCAAGATTGAGAAGCCATCGCTGGCGAGGGCCTTCTCACTGCATCATCTCCAGGGGGAAAGAGAAAGATGCATCCTTCCCATATGGAGCCCACTTGTGTGGTGACATGGAACAGCTTCAGTCCATGCAGCAGGAAGAGGCTTACAGTGGCACTGCAACTCAACATCATTGCCTTTAGGATTAAGCTTCCAACACACAGATACCATGACAGTAGCCTTATCAAAATAAAAGCTGAATTCCATGTGCAAGGAAGTCTTTAAAGCCTCCTGGGAAATATGAAGGAAGAGCAGAGAAGAAATGCTAGTGGTGGATGGGGACATCAAGACATGAGAGATGGCCTTGGTCAATCCTAACCTGGGAATATGAAGTGCCTCCAGGACAAAAGAAAAGTATATAATTAAAGAGAGATATAAACTGTATTTAAAATAGCTACAACTACCTGCTAAATGCTTTACAATGGATTTAACATGCTGGGAACTTAAACACACCTTCAAATAACCATGAGGCCATGGTAACATGAAAGTACAAGCAATGTTCACCATGAGGCTTTGATGCATGCATGCTGTTACGGTTGGACTTGTGTTTTCAAGGCTTGGTTGCCCCGTAGAACAGCTTTTAGGATATGAGTTGCAAAGACTGTGGTGTGGTGGCTTCCCTCAACTAAATCTATAATAACTTGACAGCATTACTGGGAAGTGGTAGAGGCACAGGACATGAGGCTTAGTTGTACAAAGTAGATCACCAGATAGTCTACCCCTCCTCGCTTCTTGGCTGCCGTGGGAGTGGGTGACTTCCGCTGTCAATCTCCAGATGCAATAATGTTCTACATTACCACAAACACAAAGCAATCAAACCAACCAACCTCAGGATGAAACTTTTAAACCTGCAAGCCAAAATAAATCTTCCCCCTCCTTAAAATATTTCTCTCAGCTGGGTGATAGTGGCACACACCTTTAATCCCAGCAGAGCCAGGCAGATCTCTGTGAGTTTGAGGCCAGCCTGGTCTACAGAGCAAGATCCAGGACAGGCACCAAAACTACACAGAAACCTTGTCTCAAAAAAAAAAATATTTCTCTTAGACATTTGTCCACAGAGGCAAAAGATGACTAGCAAATATATACACTATAAAATTACTACCAGTCACCCCACATGGTTAGCTTTGTTGAGTGTATAGTGAGAACCTATAAAGTCTATTCTCTTAGCAACTTCATGTGTAGATCATCACACTGCTAGCTATAAGAACTGTGTTCTGGTGCGGCGTTGGTGGTATAGTGGTGAGCATAGCTGCCTTCCAAGAACTGTGTTCTACATTGGTTATCAAAACTTATAGCAGGAAGTCTGTGCCCTTTGATAAAAATCTACCCACTCTCCATGCCTGTCCCAGCCTCTGGCAACATCATTCTGCATTCTATCTGTATGAAATCAATATTTTGAGTCTATATTGTTGTATGACATCAGGGGGAAAATGGAAAATTAATATCAGGCTCCAAACAGGAACAAAAGCAACAGCCCAAACAATGATGCTTCCAAGTTCATCCTGATGAATGAAATATATTTATTAGGGTACTTTCACAGTAGGAGAGACCAAAGAAAACCATTTGTCCTGAGATTGCCAATCCCTCTGCTAATCAAGGTCTCATTTCATCTGACTCTAAATGTACAGAAGAACTGATACAAACTGGGTTCAAGGTGTCACCTGGGGCTAAAGCAGTGGAGGTAAAAAACTCACACAACATAATTCACAGAAGAAAGTTTAACATGAACTGTATTTGTGCTCTTAGGAGGGATCCTGTTGGTCTCAGGAAGCACTCTCTAGATGTGGGAAGGCAGGCTTGCTTTACTGCAGCCTGACACACAGAACAGCTGAGTGGCAGCTTCCTGAAAGTTGAAGTTATTCTGGCGAGGACCTGTAGGGCTAATCTCATCACACACACATAAGTGAGGTCATAGAGAATCTGTCCTCCGAGTTTTAGCACATTGTCAAATGCCAAGACTCCCCTTTATTTTAAGAATAAACCATATTATAACCTATTATGTATATACAATAATTTTTATTCTATTCTGGGGAATCAATCCTTTCACATTGGCCCTGCTTACAAACCCAGATCACCAAGGTATACCTGGAGACACGGTATATTTCTTCTTCATCCATCTACTGATGAACACTGGTTAACCCCGTGTCTTGGTTTCTGTGAATAATGCTGCAAGAACATGGAGTGCAGACATCTCTTCAGCAAATTGACTTCATTTCCATTGGGTATATTCCCAGAAGTTAGGAAATTGTGTCACATGGTAGCTCTATTTTTAATTTGCTGTGGAAGCTTCATACTGCTTTCCATAATGGCCACAGTGATTTATATTCCCACCAACAGTGTAAGAGGACTCCTTGTCCTCCACATCCTAGATATCCATTATCACTTACTATTTTATGAGTATTCCCTTAAGATTTAAGAGGGGCATTTAGCTCCATGTAGGGATATGTAAGAAGCCTAAGAATCCCCTCAGAAGATAGGGTCTCACTGACAGCACCCTATCAAGCTGACGACAGTATCGTGGTCAGTATCTGTCTCCTGCTGCACTCACTGTACCCCAGCTTCTCCAGCAGAGTTTCGGAACAGATACTGGATGAGAGCACAGGACCCATTTCTCCTACAGTTGCAGAAGTGGCTTCATTTCTATCCTAACTGCAGTGCAGTAAAACCATGCACTCTGCCTCTGACACACACACACACACACACGCACACGCACACGCACACATCACAGGCCAGTTGGTAGAGTTTTTGTGCTGTTGGCTGATAGCTAGAAGGAGACTGTATTGGTGAAAGTGATCGAGGACGTTGGGGGTAGGGACAGACCTCCTGGCAGTGAGCAATTCTGCAGCTCTCTCAATTAGGAGCATTTCACAGTGGGCTCTGCCTTAGTGGTGGCCTCCTGAACAGCTCCTGTGAGTTTAGCATAGTTCGGGTGAGAAGACACAATAAGCATTCAGCCAATATCTGGGTCAGTGCAAATGGTTGTGACCAAAGTCTGAGCTGAGTAGCACAGCAGCTTTGGTGGGAAGAGGGGTGCATATTGGATGATCAGACACCGAGACCCAGAACTGTGTCGACGGAGTGGAAGCAGTGGGTCCATCTGCAAAGGTTCAGTGACAGGCCCATGTCCAGACCTGAGGACTAGAAGGTGATGGTTCACACGGCAGAGCTCCCCCACTCAGTACAACCTTCTTTCCTAAACTGAACTTACAGCATCCTTGCTCTCCCATAATGAGATAAAATGTATTCCTAAAAGTTTTCCTACGTGCGAAGATGTTTTGCCTTTAACTGTTTCCAAGGGGTGTGCAGTTTAATAACTGCCTCTACTCTGGTTCTTATGTAGCTAGAGGAAGCAGGGTCTTAAGAACACAAAGTCAGCTTTTGAGCTCCCCCTGGACAAAATAGAAGCAGCACACTACAAGGGACCCTTCACAGACTGACACTTTGTGTAGGTTAATATGCTCCCAGATGCTTCTGATATAACCAAAGGATTCCCAGAGAATGAGAACTGTAGAGTTGCATGATATTCCAAGGAAAACCAAAAGGGCGAATATCTATGTACTAGGAGACCAATGGCTGAACTTAGTTGTCCACCTGACTACATCAGAATCAACTAAAACCCAAGCTGTTGGGCACCCCTGTGAGGGGTTTTCTTAATCAGATTGAATCAGATTGAAGAACCACCCTAAATCTGGTCCACACCTTCCCGTGGCAGCCCACATAAAGAGACATGGAAGAAGGAGGCTTTTGCTAATTGCCTGCATTCCTCACTCTCACTGGCAAGTTCATCTACTCTGCTGCTAAAATTGGTATTAAATCCAACTTCTTCCAGATTCCAACATAGACTGTAAACCAACAACTCTCCAGGAATTGTCTAGACTCAAGCACCAGCCTGGAACTTCAGAGACATCCAACCGCACGTATACCTCAAGTTTTCCTGTGTCCCAGCCTGCAGGCAGTCAAGACAAATCTCTCCCACTCACGTCCCCCAAGTAAACACACAGAGATTTATATTACTTATAAACTGTATGGCCATGGCAGGCTTTTTGCTATCTGTTCTTACATTTTAAATTAACCCATTTCCATAAATCTATACCTTGCCACGTGGCTTACCAGTATCTTACATCATGCTTCTCCTCATGGTGGCTAGCAGAGTCTCTCTGACTCAGCCTTCTTCCATCCAACCTTCTTTCTCTTGTCCCGCCTACACTATACTTCCTGCCTGGCTACTGGCCAATCAGCATTTTATTTATCAATCAATCACAGCAACATATATTCACAGTATACAGGACATCCCACAGCACTTCCCCTTTTCTGTTTTTTCAAAAAGGAAGATTTTAACTTTAACATAGTAAAATTACATATAACAAAATAATTATCAAGCAAGAATTACAGTTACAATATCTAGTCTATTTATAATATCTAGTCTACTTGTATTTGGTAAAATTAAAGAAGATATCCTATCTATCCTATATTTAGGAGACATACCAAGCTGGCTTTGGAGATGGAATTGGCTCACTCCTTCTCTAAACCCAAGCATATTCCTTAAAGAAAAGGTTGAAAGATTCTTGTGTCTCATATCAGAAGAGCCCTCTGGTATGGGACAGAGAAAAACCAATATTTTCATTTAAAACAGAGTGATTATTTTATAAGTGTGATATAGAACTGCGGGAGTTGGTGGGACCCGGAGAGAAACTCTCCAGCTACACTCATGGATAGAACAATTACAAGATTCCCAGCCTTTCTGTCATGATATATCCATTGTTGGATTATCCAGACCACATCCTGTAAGTCAATCAAGCAAATCTCATATACATATAATATACATTATATGTGTTGTATAAGAATATACATTATATATGTGTCTATATATATTTGTTTTATAAGTTCTGTTCTCTTCAGAGAATCCTACTATGGAGACTAGGTTCAGGAAAATGTAAATTTAATTATAAGAGATGCATGGAATAATCAAATGAGCTCTGAACATCAGCCAAAGGAATGTGGAGGAGGCTTTGTAAGAGAAGTGTTGATATCATGACTCATTTAATCCAGAAAAGCAGGTTGGTAAAAATTATAACCAAACAGAAAGATATGATTACTACTGTCTAGGAAACAGTCCTCACCACCTGTGGGGTCTGCTGTGCCCATTGGTAGACTTCCAGCCTCCAGAAGTGAGAGATCTATCTATGGTGTCATGTCAGAATGAGTGGATCAGGACAATTCTAATCTTACTTGTCTCTAGTCTCAAAACATATTAAGAAACAGGGCCAACTTTATGAGCATGAATATATGTAATTTTAATTAGATGCATGAATTTAAATATAAACAAATTTATCAAATTTAATACACCCAATGCTTATTTCTATGGCAAAATTTCACAAACCTAGAAACCCATAGATAATATGACTTGCCTACATATGTAATAAGAAGATAAAATCAATTGAATTTCCTCATGCAGCATACAGAAAGTGAAAATCAACTCCTACTTTTATTGCCAAAAATACAATGAAATTGCCCAGTGCTCATAACCTGGGCTGAGGGGTAGGTGAGAAGGCTCAGAGGCTAAAACACTTACCATGCAAGGCTGAAGATCTGAGATGGATCCCCAGAATCCATGGTGGAAGGAGAGAACCAATTCCCAAAATTTGTCTTTGGACCCTCCATATACATTGTATATGTGTACCTGAATTCACACATATACAATATATACACACACACTCACACAACAACAACAACAATAATAATAATAATAACGTCTGATAAAAATGCTAAATTAAACAATAATAAGCTGCTGTTAAAAACAATGTGCTATGTTTTCTCATCTTACTTGGGAACTACGTATAAAACTTTATCTCATATGGAAAAGAAATGGAGTTAAGTTTAGGCCCAAGTAATTACAAGGTTTCTCATCTAAAGAAGGAATCGAGGGCTCTGTGATGTTTAAGGCATTTTCCTGGACTGAACACTAATGTGTATGCAAAGCATCTGCCATTACGGCATCAATAGTTATTCAGTAGAGACAAAATCTCTGCCCATGATGATTTCAAACACCTAAGGGGGTTAAGGATCACCAGCATAGTAGAAATAATTTATTCTTTTAAACGGATGTGCCCATATCAACATGTGTGAAGTGTGTATGTGTGTGCTGTGAGCACCTGTATGCATGTGCAGGACATGTATGCACATACAATACTGAAGGGACCGACCTCTTGAGTTCTCTCAACCTGGGTCATCTAAGGGAAAGCCATTCTTGCTCTCCTGCTATGGAAATGCAGACTGTCTCCATTGCTGACATACATTCCAGTTAGGCTGGGCCCTTCCATACCAAAAGATGCTTCCTTCTCTGCCCTGAAGGAACTGGCTGTTCACACCTGCTCTCCAGCCTCTGATACATCTTTTTTTTTTCCCCAGTGTCTGTGTCTGCAGGTGAACTGTTAACTCCTGGAATTCATGATCTGGCTTTCTTCTTGGCCACACCTGAGGCCCCCATTGTCACGATGACATGGACAGGGTACAGAGAGTGTCCCTGTGTGCCTAGCTCGTGGGCAGCTCCCATCCCAGACCTGGCTTTGGGCTGGTTACCTCTCCCAGGAGCCCTGCACACGGTCCCCACTTCCAGCAGGTGTGAACAGAGGGAGTGAGCGGCATAGTCCAGAAGTAGAAGGCTCCTGCTCCGTGCTCCGCGTTGCTGTACGGATCAACTGCAGATCCAAGAAGCGATTAGAGCTCAAGGCTTCTCGGTGATTTATGTGCTTAATTAAAGGCTCATAAGAACTCATTAAGGAGTTACATAAATCGTCTTTATTCCCTACATCTGGATTATTTACACTTACAGACTCGTATTTATGGAAGAAAATAGAACCATTCCATCACATTTTCAAACCAGAGTCAAGACACGTGTTTGGGAGCTGCTGATGGGAATATTACATTAACTTCTAAGCAAATGGAACTTGATCAATGTAATCTATGTGCTGTGTGTATATCCCAAGCATCTTAGGATGCCACAGACTGAATGCCAAAGGATAGGGCCCGTGCCTCCTCGCTGGAGGTGGTCACTCACACTTCCTTCTGTGAAATGATGAGCCTGGAACTGAGCTGAAATGGTCCATGGTGACTGACACTTATGAACACAAAAGCATTGTGCCTGCTTAAAATATTTCCCTTCTTAGTAAGAAATGAAGTCACAGTTAGGTCTCTTCTACAGTTTTAAAATGATCACTGAGAAGCTTCCATGTAAATGGTACTTGTAATAAACCACATGCCACTCCATTTCATGTTTAAGAACTCTCTTTATGCATGGAAGGTGCTTACCTTCAAAGTGGTGATAAATACAAGCAAGAGTTTGGTTTTTTTTTCTCCAAAAAATAGTTAATATCCCTGTATTGCCAGGGACCATGTTAACCACTGCTTCAGCCCAAACCCATGAGCAAGCCCTGGTGCCAAGCCCCTGTGCCAACTGCCTGTCTGCAGTCCTGGGGCAGAATGGGTGTGGCTGAAGGCATCTCCACTCTAGAGTCTATAGAAGTGGCTTTGAAAGGCTTTTGAGGGACACAGGTTCTTCTCACCCTAAACTTCCTATCAATGTATATTGTTTAACACTACACTTTCATCCCAGCATCCTACTCAAGGAACAATGACTGGAGAATCTTAACACTTAACAGTGAAGATCTGCAAGTACAGGTGCTGGGTGATCACAAAATTGGTAAAATAAATAAGGGTCTCCTACCGATAAATAAGGTGAAAAAAAGAAAAATACAGGGGCTATTGTTATAGATGAAAGAGGAACCAGCCTACTGAAATAGAGAGCATTAACGGAATAATAAAGGAGTATTATGACAGGAATAACTAAATGCCCACAACCATGACACCAGGAAGAAATGGAAATTCCTCTGAAGGCTGTTTTAGAACTCACAGAGATGCGTCTGCCTCTGCCTCTGCCTCTGCCTCTGCCTCTGCCTCTGCCTCTGCCTCTGCCTCTGCCTCTGCCTCTGCCTCTGCCTCTGCCTCTGCCTCTGCCTCTGCCTCTGCCTCTGCCTCTGCCTCTGCCTCTGCCTCTGCCTCTGCCTCTGCCTCTGCCTCTGCCTCTGCCTCTGCCTCTGCTGGGATTAAAGGAATGTGCCACCACACGCAGAAAGATACTTCTAATGAAACCCACATAAAAGTAAATTGCCTAAACAGGCAGGCCTTTATCAAGTTAAAGAAATGGAACAGATAACTTCTCAAAATCAAAAAGTATCTCGCCCAGATAGGCTGCCTGTGTATTATACAGTACATTTAAGGAAGGTCAACGATGCTAGCGCTACAGTGTTCCAGGTACCAAAAGTCAGAAATGCCTCACTTCATTCCGACATCAGGACCACTCAAACAAAGTCAAACAGAGACTCACTCTCACAAAAGCCCAACAAAATGCTCACACATCAAACCCAGCCTGGTATAAAGAGAATAGAGCACAGCCAACTGGGACGGATTCCAGGGAGACAATACAAATTTGTATGTGTAAATAATCCAGATGCAGAAAATAAAGACAACTTATGTAACTCCTTAATGAGTTCTTAGGAGCCCTTAATTAGGCACATAAATCAGACACAACAGCACTGGAGAAAAGTCATGCAACCTAGAGTTTGGCAATGACTTTTACATACAGAATAAAAAGCGTGATCCACACAAGAAAATATGAAAAATGAGACACCATCAAAATGAGTGACTCCTCCTCTACCACAGGCAATGTTCATAGAAAAACAGAAGCCACAGACTAGGTGCAAAAAAAAGAATCATATGCTGATAAGTTTCAAACTGGGACAAAAGACTGAGATGCCTATTAATATACCAAAGTGGACCTGGCCTCCAGGTTCTCCCAGCATCCATCAGTCCTTAACCTGTTATAGGGTATGGCTACCCCTCCCTCTACCCTGAACACTCCAGCCCAGGGGCTGGGCTTTTCCTTCCCCAGAGGCTCTTCCTTATATAATCCAGGCATTTTGGTTATCCACCCCTTTTTGTACCATTGGCCTCCTGGCTACTACACCTGGTTCCCCTCTCTTCCTCTCCTTCCCCCTTCCCTTCTCCTCACATGGCCCAGCTCAGTCTGGTTCATGTCTACTCTGGCCTCTCCCAGATGTCCCTGCCCTTGCCTCTGCTTGTGTCTCCCTCTCATCTACAATAAATGTTCCCCTCCATCACACTGAGGAGCAGTCAAGTCCTTTCTTCTCCTATTTCTTTTTCAGTCATAGATGACAAAGACTCAAGAATAAATGAACAAAATGGTGGAAAACTGAGTGAGACTGGTCACAGCTGGCCAATGAGTTGAGAATACAGCACTCTATGTCTCTAAGGCACTCCATACCCAAACAAGAAGATGCCAGTAGAATGGACTTAACCCTGCACCCTAACAGCACCAAAAACACAAAAGGACAAAGTGTCATAAGAATCCCAAATGCCAGGCAGTTCTTGACTACACTGAATATGCCTTCATTAGATGACTCAATGTATGCGTTCACCTGGGAAGAACCTGGAAGTTTATATGCACACAAAAACCCACACATGATGCTTACTGCAGCTTTGTCCATAATTGGTAAAGGCTGGAAATGATCAAAATAACTTTATTTTTAGTGTGTGTGTGTGTGTGTGTGTGTGTGTGTGTGTGTGTGTGTGTGTGTGTAAATGATTAACAATCTGTGCACACATGCACATGTGGAAACCAGAGGTCTACAATTCTCTGTCTTGGTCATTGCCCACTGGTGTTCTTTGAGACAGAGCTTCTCACTCAGCCTGAAGCTCATCAATTCTGTCACAGTAGCTGGCCAGCAATATCCAGGGGTCTGCCTGTCCCCGTCCCTCTAGTCCTGGGGCTGCATGTCTGTACTGCCACACTCTCCTTTTTACAAGAGTGCTGAAGTTCCATGCTCACACAGCAGTTTCTTTTACGCTTAAGCATCTCCTCAGCCCAAGATGCTTTTAACGGATGAATGGATAAACAATTTTTATTCAGTGACAGAAAGAAACAATGTCGTAAGCCACTACAGTGACAGGGTGGAAACTTACCTTGATAACAACTTAATACCCCAAGGGGATAAAGGGGCACCTATGGTGACAGTGAAAAGATTAGTGGTGCCAGAGCTTGTGGGATGAAGAGGACACTTAAGGAGGTGTCGATATGATACAGTCCTATAGCCATGCATACATTTCTCCAAACCTGAAGGAAAACAAAGGAAGCTTGTTTACCTAATGAAAATGCACTGGTCGGTTTTTTGTTTCGTTTTGTTTTGTTTTTGCTTTTTTTGTCAATTTGACACAAACCTGTATATAGCTGGGAACTGGGAATTTTAACTGAGAAAATGTCTGTAGTCTATAGGGTGTTTTCTTGATTAATGGATGGGAGAGCTCAGCTCACCATAGGTGACCCCAGAGTACAGGATCCCTGGATGCTCTAAGTAAGGAGGCTGAGCAAGCCATGAAGAGGAGGCACTCCTCCTTGGCCTCTGCATCAGCTCCTGCCTCCAGGTTCCTGCTTCCAGGTTCCTGCGCTGACATTTCCTCTGTGATAAGATGTGACCTGGGAGCTGTAAGAGTAAAAGTTCTCCTCCTCAAATTGCTTTTTATCACAGTGTTATCTCTTTCTCTCCTCTTCTTGCAAATACACACATACAACATACACACACACACACACACACACACACACACACCACACACACACCACATACACACACACACCACACACACATCACTGTTAATGTTAGCTTATAAACTGGGACAACAACACTCCAAACACACCCGGAGCTTTCCCTCTTTTTCTGGCTGCCTGAGACAGACAACACTTGATTCCAGTTTGGTCTTGAACTCATCATAATCCTGCTGCCTCAGCACCTCAGACCTAGGGATACAGGCCTGGAACACCACACCTGGTATAATGAAGAATTTACAGATCAAGGAAATTAGAGAGGAGGTCAGGGTGTGTAAAGACCTTCTGGACCTTCTTTTTAACATGTTATAAACAAAAAAAAAAAACTGCCTAACAAATTAAAGTATATTGATTTTTTTTTAAAAAAAAAAAAAAAAAAAAGTATGAAACTCCCTGCTATCTCTTCCAGAGAATTTTTTCATCAAGTAACTATTTTAAACTTCTGTGACTAAGTCTCTTTTTAAATAGTAATGAACTAATTTCTGAAGTACATTTTTTTCTTTCTTAAACCGTTTATGATTTTGGTAGATCTTAAATTAAACATGCATAGTTAAACTCATCTGTAAGTCTCAATTTATGAGACTATACAGGAAATCACTGCTAGATAGAACAGGAAATGATCAGAGGTTGATTTCAAAGCCAGAAGGTAATGCTGGGGTACGTGACAACCTCAGCCCCGTAATACAGGCATCTGCAATGCAAAAGATGTGACGGGCTGATCTCCCCTAAGCATGGTGGGTGAGGAAGATTGACTTGTAATTGAGAAGCTGGAACTTTAGCATTATCATCAAGCTTATAAATCAAATAGCATACATTAAGTGAGTGAAAATCAGAACTCACAGTAAATCCACAAAAGAAGGCAATTTCAAATGAAATATTCAAACATCTGCCTTGACTTTTCCACCTGCATTATTGTACTGTCCACAGATAGACAGGAAGTGAGTGACTAAGACACTGGGGGACACTGGCATTTCCAAATTGTGTGTGTGTGTGTGTGTGTGTGTGTGTGTGTGTGTGTGTGTGTTTATCTGGATTTATGTCTTCTGGACTACAAGAGCACAAATGTAAGGTAAAAGACAGACTCTAATTCTGCTTCTGTAGTTCTTGGCTTTGGTTCTGACTTTGCTTGGCGACTCCTCAAACATGTTAAGGTACGTACTCTACAGTGGTTGGACATCATGGGAGCCTCAGTCCCTGGAATGTCCCCTCTGTCTATAAGTTAAACCTGTTAAGAATAGGCTGCCCTCCCTGCACCTAAGATAACACACACACAGAAACATGGTTGGCTCCATAGCAACCAAGTCAACACTGCAGAAATCCAAGAGCCAAGGTTGCAACTGATGTGCGGTGAAAGGCTGACCCGCTAGGGTTCAAAAGTTCCAGGGTGCTCATCTGCCACAGTACAGCCTGACCACCACAGTAAAAACCTGGGGTTCATCTCCAGGAACCTCACAGAGGTAGACCCTCCTCCTCCACAGATGACCCTGGAGACCCTTGCCCTCTTCCCGGACCTGGGAAAATTCTCATTCGTAAAAGTGCAAAGTAACATGCTGTTCTTAGCCAAACACAGACAAAATAATGGCGAGCAGAGGAAAACTAAGAATTGACACCATAACATCCAGAGAACCTGAACCTAGTAGGTTCAATAACAGGAGTGTATGTCCCTCCAGGGAGTGCTGTCCTACATGGGTGCTCACAGCTCGAGCCTTCTGCTGCTCACTTCTCTCTACTCAGTCTTGGGTCTGTATATTACTTGACTCTTTCCCTCCGTAAGTATGAACTGAATGTCCATGCCAGCAAACCACCTTAGCTCCCAGCAACCCCTGTGCCTCTGTACACGCATGTGACCTGGCTGCTGCCTACTTAAGAGCCCCAGTCCTGAGCACCTCCACACTCAGCAAGGCTTCCTTCTCTGTGTAGTTTGAGCCCAACACAACGCATCCTTCTTGGTAAGTCACTGAGTGGGAGTAGCATTCGTTCCTATGCTTTCTGAACAAAGCTTAATGTAGATTGCTTACTAATCCTTTCTAGGATTAACTTTATTTCCTCTGTCACATAAACATTGTAAGGATCATGGTGGCAGGCATCCCTCATAAGTAGAAATTGAGATATATTATTAACTGTGTGACTGAATGGACTAGTATGAACTCTCCTCAGAGTCAAGGTCCCCAGGGAAACTGCAGCTTAGAATATCTGATACTCAGACATGGATTGAATGGTGCTCTCCAAATTACCCTAACGATAGTTTAGAAATAAAAGGAAGAGAAAAGAAAATAAAATGTTACGTGTATTTAACATTTTAGGCAGAAATACGCTTATCCAAGTGGTGTGTCAATACGACAGGAACCAGAAGCAACGTCATGACGACTTTGCTCCCGGAAGACGAAGAAGGAGCTGTGGGCTGTGGTGCTCCATGGCACAGAGGCAGGTAGCTGCCCTCGTGTCAGGGTGGTATTTACAAATGGGAGGTAATTAGGTATGATGAGGTCATGGGAAGTGAGACACCCCCACACACACCATGGTGTCTGTACTCCTACAATCACTCCATGGCTTGAGGCTTTCCAATTCCAGATGCCTTTGCTAAGACTAGACATATGGACCAAATCAACAACGCGCCTGTGGTGTGAACTTGGATTTCTTGTAGCCACTTTTTGATGTAAGCTGTTTCCCATTAGAGCCACTGCATGTTTGGATATGGCCTTTCCATTCACAAGCTTGGGCGTCTCTACCTACTATTTAATCACATCTGAAAAATTTATGTTCTCATTCATTTGTTTTAATGGCATTCAGTGGTTAAAGGTATCTTTAAAATAGATTTGGCTTTTATATACCAAAACAATGAATAATTTTTCTGAGACACAATATTGCTCAAGAGACCAGACTAAACTTGCTAGTAATGTTCCTGCCTCAAGCGCCCAAGTGTTGGGATTACTACCACGTGACATCCTACCTAGCCTAGTCAAGGAGACTTAATTGTGCTTTTCTAATGCCTATGTCCTTTAGAATGATTGTCCATCTCCGGATGGGTAACTGATAAAGAAGGGCTAGTTCTGAAGAATAAACCAGGTATACAGCTCACAGGACCATTCATCATTACAACCAGGGAAGCTCTTGGATTAAACCAGAGCATTGGGTAAATTACTCAGGAGAGGCATCACCTGACTGCTGAGGTTGAACCCTGGAGAATGGCAAGATCGATGGGCTATCACTAACACAGCCAAGGGCTTGGTAGCAATGCTCATGTCTAAGTGAGTTACCACAGAACCAAACTCATAGAAAGCCGTGAAGCATTTATTTAATAACAAACTGATCAATGAAAGGACAGAGCAGATATATAGATACTAACTGAAGGAGAGCCATTCCTGCTTTTGAGAGAGCAAGCATTTTTGATACTTACTGAGTACTAAGTCCTCAAAGAAAACAGCACTACCTAAGACTAGCCACATGCAGAACAGGACAGGAAGTGCCCGTGTTTCAGAACGAAGGCAGGCCCAAGTGTTCTGGAAGGTGCTACCCAAAACTTAGGCTTTTAAGACAGACTTTACCTTGTGGTTTATTTCTACTTGAATTTGTTCTAAAGACATTTGTTGAATGTGGATTCCGGAAGAGACATTTAATATAGTCAAGGCTACACTGTAGTAACTGTACATTCATGACAATGAACTATTGTCAAGTCCTCCCTCAGAGCCACGTGTCCTGGGGACACAATATGGAGGAACCTCCATCTGCAGGGCTCCAGTGTGTTGCAGGAGCACATTGGGGAATAAAACTATCTTTCTTAACAAGGAAGTCTGCTGCAAAAACCAAGGGAAAGCCTTGTAGGTGTGGGGAACATTCATCTCTACAGAGTCTCCATGACACAGCTCACCCAAGTGAGCCCAAAAAATGGACAGAGGCTCTGACTTAGAAAGCCCACAGTCAGCATCTGTCTTAGGCTCTGCTTGTAACACTGTTATTATTTATTGGGACTAGACAACAGGGTGGCTGGCCCAATACCTAATGATTCAGTCCTCATGGTGAACAAGAAGTGGGGCTGATCAAGTAGAATCTACTCTTCAATGAGATGAGCTTCCATAATAAAAAACAACAACAAAAAAATAGTGAACAGATTTCTTGGCAAACATTGACTTTGAAAAGGCAGTATTAAGGGGGGGAGCCTTGAATTGGATTTTTCTGCTTTATATGGAAATTTGCTCCATTTCTATGAATATTTCAGTAGATGCCTTCTGAAAATGTTAAATCTCACTTCATAAGATAAGAAGGAAGTAGAAAAGGACCACAAAGTCACCGAGCCTAGTTCTCTACACTAGTTCATAAACGAATCACATGAAACATTCTTTCTAGAAAGATAATTGTCAGATTTATTCTGATTAACCTGTTTCAAAACTGGGTCAGCCAGCTCCATGGTTACATCCACTTGACACCCTGTGGTCAGGACTGGGGCAGCTGTAATGGACCAAGAGAAGCACTCTGGGCAGGGAGGCGGTGTGCAATGGTGCTGAGGAATGCAGAGTTCAGGCCTGTACATGGGGGCTGCAGAAGAGAGCAGGCTCACAAGAAAGCCCTGTATTGTCCCAGGTGTGACAGCATGGCTCGCCACACCCACTGTACTATGGCCAAAAAGGGAAAAGCATGTGCAGGAGCCACAGTGCATATGGCCAGACAATGCAGCCCAAGAGTTAAGTATTTTCAGAGCACATATGCCAGGAAGCATGTTCAGATGACATAAGCCCAGGAGAAAAAAATGTTTAGAAAACAGTACAATGTGGTCAATCCAATCTCCTAGTTATATGCATCTATTGAACATACGACTGCTGTCAGAGCATGCAGATCCCAATAAGTTGCTGCAGAGAGTGTGTTCTATGTGGAGAGACATGCAAATCAAAGATTCACCTAAGCCAATGGGATTCACTTTTCCTCATCAATAGTGCATTCCTGAGAACACTATTATTCTCTAGCTCTGACTACTTGTGGTATTTGTGACCCCTCAAATATTCCCATGCTGTGCCAGTCTCCCAATGACTGTATGTGATGTGGCAAGTCTTCTCTGTGGAGTTCACCTCCTGAAGCTGATGGCAAATGGGTAGGGAAATCTCAGTGGTGGACTGGTAGGGAAGCTGTGGTAATCCATTGTTGCGTGCATATGGTGATTTCCATACCACCCAACCTACCTATCACTTTGCCCACCACAGTGGAGACTCTACCGTATGCCTTATATGTTCTATCTTCTGATGAGAAACTTAATTTCTATACCCAAAACTGAACAAGGACTCAATTATCTTGATTAAGTTCATACAATCACACACACACACACACACACACACACACACACACACACACACACACACAAATGAAGAGCCATAAAGAGCCAGGGCTCTACTCAACGGTGAAACTGCTGCCCATAAACACTGTGCTACATTGCTTGGATGTGCAACTCCACTCTGTGCACACACACACATGTAGGAGACAGAAGAGGGACACTGTGGAGAAGGGGGGGATGCTGCTAAAAGTAACTTCCAAGCCAGGAGTAGTAATAAATGTCCAAAATCTCAGCACTCTTGTCTGAGGCATGAGAACTGCCATGAATTAGAGGCTAGCCTGGGCTACACAGCAAGCGCTGGACCAAATAGAGCATGGCCTTAAACAAAAACAAAATACACACAACAACAACAACAAAAAAAGGAATGTCTCCCAAGTACTACGTCCAGACAAGTTAAGAAACCATTAAGATTATATTGCAATATAGATAAATAAGTAATTTCAGAAAATATTCAACTTCAGATCCCAGCAAGAGAGAGGGTCCTGACGGTACTGAACAAGCCAGTAAGGGCTGCAGGGGGATAAGCTTGACATGTCCAGGGGAGTGAAAGCATGCATAGTGAAAGCATGCATGCAACTAAATCTGCAAGGCGCTGCCAAGATAAGCAGGGGAAGGAGCCAAACCCAGACACTGGCAGTGCCAAATGCTGCCAAGGAGTGGCAGGAAAGCTCTCTCTACAGGCAGACATGAGAAAGGGTGAAGCCGCCCTGGGAGGCAGTGTGGCCCTGGGAGGCAGTGTGGCTGAGTCTTACAACTCTGAACATACCCTTACTATGAATTAGATGTGTCCTCACAGGCTCGTGTATCTGAACACTTGGCCTGTATTTGGGGGTGCAGTTCGGGAAAGCCATGGAGCCTTGATGGAGGAAATACTGTCACTGAGAGTGAGCTATAGCCTGGCCCCATCTGGCTTCTTCCCCAGCCCCCAACTGCTTCCTGTGTGGGGATGAAATGTGATCAGCCAGCTTTCTGCTCTGACTGCCCCCGCCACCAGGTGTTGCCACCCTTTCCCTTCACAGTGGGCTCTAACTCTCTAGAACTGCAAGCCAAAGGAACCCTTTCCTCCCTGAGTTGCTTTTGACTGTGGTATTTCATCACAGAAACAGAAAAGGAACTGGTACATTTACCATGAGGTCCTGTAATCACAAGGTTGCGTGTTTATCCAAATGATCCCTCTGCCCATGATCTGCCTCAGTTCAAAAATCCAGTGATCCTTTTGAACCACACTCTGGTTCACATTTTTCTGCTTCATGCACCCCAGTGACCGCCAATGCTCAAAATAGAACCTCTACAACCTAGGGCTGCACTGGGATCTCTCTACAGCCACCACCTTTGTCTCTGACTCCACCCTCCTTCCAGTCCAGGAACCACACATGGACTCCAGCCCCAGGGTTTCATGACTGTTTTTTCACACTGGTCTCCTCATCTTATTTCCAAAGCATAGACTTTTAAACTCACTTTATTTTAGTTCACCATTAACAAAGAAAGGAAAACTAAAAATATTTCAAAGTCTAATGAGTAAAAGTAAAACAATATCAAATGCAAAAATGTAAATAAGAGCACAGAAAGTGATGAAGCAAGACACCTACAGCAGATGGAGGCAGAGAAGGTGGTGATGGAGGCAGAGAAGGTGGTGATGGAGACAGGAAAGGTGGTGATGGAGGCAGGAAAGGTAGTGATGGAGACAGGAAAGGTGGTGATGGAGGCAGAGAAGGTGGTGATGGAGGCAGGAAAGGTGGTGATGGAGGCAGAAAAGGTGGTGATGGAGGCAGGAAAGGTGGTGATGGAGACAGGAAAGGTGGTGATGGGGGCAGGAAAGGCAGTGATGGAGGCAGAGAAGGTGGTGATAGGAGCAGAGAAGGTGGTGATAGGGGCAGAGAAGGTGGTGATGGAGGCAGGAAAGACAGTGATGGAGGCAGAGAAGGTGGTGATGGAGGCAGAGAAGGTGGTGATGGAGGCAGGAAAGGTGGTAATGGAAGCAGGAAAGGTGGTGATGGAGGCAGGAAAGGCAGTGATGGAGGCAGAGAAGGTGGTGATGGAGGCAGAGAAGGTGGTGATAGGGGCAGAGAAGGTGGTGATGGAGGCAGGAAAGACAGTGATGGAGGTAGAGAAGGTGGTGATGGAGGCAGAGAAGGTGGTGATAGAGACAGGAAAGGTGGTGATGGAGGCAGAGAAGGTGGTGATGGAGGCAGGAAAGGTGGTGATAGAGGCAGGAAAGGTGGTGATGGAGGCAGAGAAGGTGGTGATGGCCTGGACCATGGGTGGACTCCAGAAAGCAGCCACAGGGAAGGAACCTACTACCGCACGTAAACACAGTGCTCTAGTTTCATTTCTGTTGGGTTTATTTTGCTTACAGTTAATCCAAGTTAAGAAGCTGTCATTTCTGGGAAGTCAGGGCAGTAAGAAAAGCTGCTAGTTCACATTACATCCACAGTGAAGAACAGAGAAAGAATAAATGCAACCCTACTTGCTTGCTTACTGCATTGTTTGTTAGATTTCACGCGATTTTCTCCATTCACATAACTCAAGACACCCTGCCTAGGAAATGGTGCCACCCAGAATGTTCTGGGGGTTTTTCTATGTTAATTAATAATCAAGACACTCCCCCACAATGGCCATAAGTTACCTGTAGTCAATGCCTTCCTTAAAACTCTCTTCCAAGATGATTCTGGGTTGTGGCAAGTTGGCATTTAGAGCTAGCCAGCCCAAATAGTAACTAAATAACTGGAGGATTTGAAGTTTTGGTCAAGACACTGCTCCGTAGTCGACATCCTGAGTCCCCATTTCTCGGGAGCTGACACTCCCTGCTGGGTCTTCATTCCCATGCACACACTAGCAGTCTATTTCAATATTTCATTTGAATTTTGCCTACATATAAGAAAATGTGTATCTTATCTCTGGTTTTCACAATCCTGCCCCTCCTTTCAGAGCACATTTTCTGTTGATTAAGGATAGTTTGTAAACAACATATCCTTGGAACACACTCTCCTGGCATCACCAATTAAGATCACACAGCGATGTCTGCAGCAGAAACTAAGCTTATGTTTAAGCTTATGAAAATACATTCATCACCTGGTCTCCTGGCACTCACATTATATAAAGCACATAAAATATAGGATCCATCAGTACCAGGACAATCACTCTAGTTTATAGGTTGTAGATGGACTGTTTGAAATGGAAAGCTGAATCCTGGTGGAGAAAGTAGTTCTTACAGTCCCTAAAAAAACCTAAACTTGGTGCTCACCGTGGCCAGGAAATGAAGCTAGCAAGGAAAACAGCCACTTGGTTGAACCTGCTGCAGCTACAGACTGAGGACTCAGAGGGTGGAGAGCAAACACCTCCACACAGTCAGTATTCATTTGCTAGATGTGAGCACGGCACTCCTTTTCCGTTGTGGACAGTGTCTGCTCTCCTCCCCAGCAGAGGCACTGTATAGAACTACATCTGAAGCAAGTGACATGTAAGCTTTCTTTTGGGGCTGGAGAGATAACCCAGAAGTTAAGAGCACTTGCTGCTTTTGCAGATTTAGGTTCTAGCACTCATATGGTGGTCTCCAGCACCTCCATGGCAGCTCACAACAGTCTGTAAAATACAGTACTAGGAGATCTGATGGCCTCTTCTGACTTCCCCAACCACTGAATGTATATAGGATGCATGTATACTATACACACAGGCAAAACACTCATACACATAAAATGAAAATAAATAAACAAATCTTTAAACTCACCATCCAGCATTCACCCAACCCTTATATAACACAAACTTTCCCAGTATATCTTTCCTCTATTCCTTATGTCATGTTGTTCCTCCATTTCAGAATTCTGAACATAGCTTCATCCATGCTACGTTGAGCTTGTACAAATATTTTAATTTCTCTAGACTGTTAATGAAATAATTTCAGGCCACAGACAAGTGTTTTTAAATTAGATGACACCACAGATAACTTTTGTTATTACCTTTCTTGAAGCCATACCCGAATTCCAGGCTGCTAATTGCTGCCTGTTCAGCATAGACAAGGTGCCCTGGAGAGCTGCCACCACCCCCGGGCCTGCTGCAGTCGCTTACTCTACCAAAATGGCTGCCTGCTGGCTGTGGCACTTACACAGCACTCCGCCCGCCCGTGCTTGTCATTTGTGTCTGCTGTCGGCTGCTTGTGCTGCCGCAGTTGATTTCATTAACTTTTAACCCTGTGAACATTCCGGGTGGAAGTGAGGAATATGGCAGTGGCTTCTGACCAAGCAAAATATGACTGAAGTTTCTGTAAGGCAAAGGGCATTATCAATAGGACAAAACAGCAGCCTACAGAATGGGAAAAGAGTTTGGTAGTGTTCCTTCTGTTTCTATTGTGTGGAACAATTTGAAGAGTATTGGAATTAACTCTTCTTTGAAACTCTGGTAGAATTCTGCACTGAAACCATCTGGTCCTGGGCTCTTTTTGGTTGGGAGACTTTTGATGACTGTTTCTATTTCCTTAGGGGTTATTGGTCAATTTAAATAATTTATCTGGTCTTGATTTAATTTGGTATGTGGTACCTATCCAGAAAATTGTCCATTTCTTTCAGATTTTTCAATTTTGTGGAGTACAGGTTTTTGAAGTATGACCTGATGATTCTCTGGATTTTCTCATTGTTATGTCTCCCTTTTCATTTGTGATTTTGTTGATACAAATGCTCTCTCTCTCTCTCTCTCTCTCTCTCTCTCTCTCTCTCTCTCTCTCTCTCTCTGCCTTTTGGTTAATTTGGATAAGGGCATATCTATCTTGTTGATTTTGTCAAAGAACCAACTCTTTGTTTCATTGATTCTTTGTATTTCTCTCTTTGTTTCTATTTCATTTATTTCATCCCTCAATTTGATTATTTCTTGGCATCTATTCCTCCTGGGTGAGTTTGCTTCTTTTTGTTCTAGAGCTTTCAGGTGTGCTGTTAAGTCACTAGTGTGAGATTTCTTCATCTTCTTTATGTGGGCATTTAGAGCTATGAATTTTCCTCTTAGCACTGCTTTCATAGTGTCCCATAAGTTTGGGCATGTTATACTTTCATTTTCATTGAATTTTAGGAAATCTTTAATTTATTTCTTTCTTTCTTGACCCACAGGTGATTCATTTGAGCATTATTCAGTTTCCATGAGATTGTAGGCTTTCTGTAATTTTTGTTGTTGTTGAAATCTAACTTAGGCCCTCTGGATAGGCGAGACAGTTGTTTAGCTTGAACTGTTTAGGGGGCCCCCAGACAGTGGATCGGGACCCATCCCTAGTGCATGGGCCAGCTTTTTGAAGCCTAGTGCCTATGGTAAGACACTTTGTGCAGCCTTGGTGCAGGCAGGAGGGGCTTGGACCTGCCTCAACTAAATGTACCAGGCTCTGCTGACTCCCCATGGGAGACCTTGCCTTGGAGGAGGTGGGAAGGAGGGGTGAGTTGGGGGGAAGGCTAGGGAGCAGGAGGAGGGAGGCCAGGGGAATCTGTGGTTGGTATGTAAAATGAATAGAAAATTTCTTAATAAGATGGAAGAGGAGGAGGAGGAGGAGGAGGAGGAGGAGGAGAAGGAGA
This sequence comes from Peromyscus leucopus, assembly GCF_004664715.2. Lineage (NCBI taxonomy): Eukaryota > Metazoa > Chordata > Mammalia > Rodentia > Cricetidae > Peromyscus > Peromyscus leucopus. Next base: position 5,275,277 of record NC_051077.1, on the reverse strand, counting down.
AGGAGAAGGAGAAGGAGAAGGAGAAGGAGAAGGAGAAGGAGAAGGAGAAGGAGAAGGAGAAGGAGAAGGAGAAGGAGAAGGAGAAGGAGAAGGAGAAGGAGAAGGAGAAGAGAAGGAGAAGGAGAAGGAGAAGGAGAAAGAAGAAGAAGAAGAAGAAGAAGAAGAAGAAGAAGAAGAAGAAGAAGAAAGAAGAAGAAGAAGAAGAAAGAATGGGAAAAAGATCTTCACCAATCCCACATCTGACAGAGGGCTGATTTCCAAAATATGTAAAGAACTCATGAAACTAGATATCAACAAACCAAATAATCCAATTTAAAACTGGGGTACAGATCTAAACAGAGAATTCTGAACAGAAGAATCTCAAATGACTGAGAAACACTTGAGATGTTCAACATCCTTAGCCATTAGGGAAATGCAAATCAAAAGCACTCTGAGGTCCCATATCACACCTGTCAGAATGGCTAAGATCAAAAACACAATTGACAGCTCATGCTGGAGAGGATGTGGAGTAAAGGGAACACTTCTCCACTGCTGGTGGGAGTACAAACTTGTGCTTTGGAAGTCAGTGTGGAGATTCCTCCGAAAACTGGGAATAAATCTACCACAAGACCATATACCCAAAGGATGCTCAATCATACCACAAGGACACTTGCTCAACTATGTTGATAGCAGCTTTATTTGTAATAGCCAGAACCTGGAAACAATCTAGATGTCCCTCAACCGAGGAGTGGATAAACAAAAGTAATTCATTTACACAATGAATTTAACTCAGCTGTTAAAAACAAGAACGCCAGGAAATTTGAAGGCAAATGGATAGAACTAGGGGGAAAAATCATCCTGAGTGAGGTAACCCAGACTGAGAAAGACAAACATCATATGTACTCACTTGGAAGTGGATATTAGCTATAAAATAAAGGATGACTATGCTACAATCCACAGACCCAGAGAGACTAGGTAACAAGGAGGGTTCATGGGGGGACACCTGAATCTCCCAGAGAAGGGGAAATAAAAGAGATTTTGTGAGTGGACTGAGGGCAGATGGGGATGGGAGTGATCAGGTTAGGGGGTGTGGGGTGGCAATGCTAAAAGAGACCACTGGAAGTGGGGGCCATTTCAGAGTCAGGTAAAAACCTGGTGCAAGGGAAACTCCCAGGAATCTACAAGGAGGACCCCAGCTAAGAGTCCTAGGAATAATGGGTGGATACGTAGCCTGAACTGGCCGTCTCCTGTGACCAGATGGTTGCCCAGCCCAATTGTTGTTAGAGTGCAAAAGAGGGGGAGAAAAGATCATAGGAGCTAGCGGGGTCAAGGACACCATAAGAAAACTCACAGAATCAACTAACCTGGGCTCATAAGGGCTCACAGAGACTGAACTGACAACCAGGGAGCCTGCCTGGAAATGAAACTAGACATTCTGCATATATGTTACAGTTATATAGCTTACTCCTCTTGTGGGATTCCTAACAGTGGCAACAGAGGCTGTCTCCGACTCTTTTACTGTACTTTGGGATTCTACTCATCATACTTGGTTGCCTGGTCCAGCGTTAACACATGGGCAGATGCTTAGTCTTACTGCAACTTGATATACCATGTTTTGTTGATACTCATGGAAGACCCGCCCTTTCCTAAACTGAAAGGAAGGAGGAGTAGATTGGGGGGTTGGAACAGTGTGGTAATATTGTATCCCCCCAATATATTGTGCAACCTAATAAACTTATTGGAGTCAGAAAACAGAACAGCCACTAGATAGACATAGAGGCCAGAAAATGGTGGCACACAACACCTTTAATCCTAGCATCCTGGAGGCAGAGATCCATTCAGATCTCTGTGAGTTCAAAGCCACACTTGAAAGAGCCAGGCATGGTGATGCACACCTTTGATCCCAGAAGTGATGGCAGGAAGCAAAAAGTTATATAAGGTGTGAGGACCAGGAACTAGAGCCTTTTTAAGCTTTTAGCTTTTAGCAGCAGTTCAGCTGAGATCCATTTGGATGAGGACACAAAGGTTTCCAGTCTGAGGAAACAAGATCAGCTGAGAAGTTGGTGGAGGTGAGGTTAACTGTGGCTTTTTCTGTTTCTCTGATTTCCCAGCATTCACCCCAATACCTAGCCCCGGGTTTATTTTTATTAATAGGACTTTTTAAGATTCATGCTACAGGACAGAGCGGGGATTCAGGACTGGAAGTAGAAGAGAGAGGGTAAACTGTGGCTAGGATATAAAATAAATAAATTATTCATTTTAAAAAACAAAAAGAATTGCACCTGCAAGGTCATTTGCTGTTGTTTTTCTGCCTGAGTCAGAAAGCAGCCACTTGAACTTTTCTTCCCCGCTTAACAAAGGATCTCTCTGTGAAAACAGGTGTGTGGGTGTGGTTTGTGCCTAGTTCAGGGTCCCCAAGGGAGCCCCTGCTGTGTGGGAGGATCTTCTTCACTTCCAATCTATTAATTCCAACAGAGGCCCACAAGTAAAGAATGAGTGTGTAGTTTTTTTGTTTGTTTGTTTTGTTGTTGTTGTTTTGGGTTTTCGAGACAAGGTTTCTCTGTGTAGCCTTGCGCCTTTCCTGGAACTCACTCTGTAGTCCAGGCTGGCCTCGAACTCACAGAGATCTGCCTGTGCTGGGATTAAAGGTGTGTGCCGCCGCCGCCGCCGCCGCCGCCGCCGCCGCCGCCACCACCACCACCACCACCAGCTGAGTGTGTAGTTCTTAAGGACTTATTTTTCTATTTGTTATAAAACTTTACAGTGATTTAAAGGAAAACTGAGAATTTAAATTTAAAATCTGAGGAAAGGGGCCACTGTCACTCATACCTTCAGGCAATGCCACATAGTCCAGTGTCTGATTTGGGATTACTGTGGTACCTCTAATCTTAAGGATATGCTGGGAAAGATTACAACCAGTTTGAAAGGGAAGTTTCAAGAAGAAACTGAGTTTATTTAAAATAACAATGTGCAATTTCCTGTCTAACTGCCTTTGTTGTATGAGAGCCCATTTCTGCCCATGTGTATGCACAGGGAAACATGGGACAAATGCTATGATCGTGCAATATTAACTAGAGGGCTGGGGATGAGTCTCCGTTGGCATAGAGCTTGCAGTGTGTTGTCCCGAAAGAGGAGCAGGTGTGGACACTGAAAATCTGGTTTTTCTGTGTTTGTCTCTCACTGGAAAATCTCCTAGGACACTGATTCTCACACTATCACGTTTCCATCTTGATCAGGGAAGAAAGGGCTCGTGTAGGCTTTTGTAGACAAAGCATTCTCGAGTGTGGGAACCTGGCAGCTCAGTCCACAAATTCAGATGTGGCTCTGAGCTGTAGACATGTGAAGGTCAGGCTACCCAGAAGGGATGGTACTGAGGATCCCACAGAACCTCATCTGCAGCAAGCCAGAAATCTGCTGGTCTGTTACAGGGAACGACAGCAGGCCCACTGGGGGCGGGGTGGGGGCATGGCAGCAATTTGACTTCTCGGGTCTCTGGGAAGAACCTATTCATAATCTGAAATCTTTTTAAGAGAAGAAATGTATTCTGTTTCTAAAGAAACTCAGGCAATTCACCAACTAATTCTTCATTGATTTATTCATTTCCTTAAGGTTAAATGATGTAAAGTTTCCTCCCGAGATATTTAACTGAGGCAAAATCATGAAACTTTCTCAAGTAACTGAAGGAGAGAGACACTCTAGGCAGCTTCATAAAATTCTTTTGTTAAAGTTCTGACTGGAATGATCTAATCAATATTGCAGTATGTAGGATCACAGTTCAGTAGGGGACATTTTCAGATTTTTCCCCCCATTGGAAAGCCAAACAGAAAGTCTTTGTTGTATTTTCATTTAGCAGGGAATATTTGTTTGGTTTTGTTCAATAATTTTAAAAGGAGCAGACAGCTTGTCACTGGAGTGTGGACATGGCTTCTCCGCTGACGTATGTACCTGCTCTGCTGAATCCAGAGGCTGGGTAGAGGGCTTGAGGCAAGAGGGAGGCAGAGTGGTTTGGGATCAAGAGGTGGAGGAACCAGGAAGTGGAAACCACATAGGAAAACCAGGTGCGGAAAGAAGCTGGGGACCAGCCCAGTCTTCAGTGTAGAACCTTCCAAGTTGTTTTCCTGAGCATGTGTGAATCTTTTCCAAAAGAAAACAGGACCCTGGGAAACTTGCTCAGGTTGCAGACAGGTGAGGTCTTTCCTCAATAGTCAGAACAACTAGGCAGCTTATTGGGGATAATGCCAGAAAAGCTACCAGCAAATGCATTGGCTCATTTTGAAGGAAAGGGGGTTAATGGGTTAACAATGCTATCCACTGTGATAATAAAGGCCAATGAGCATGTTCAGAACAGGACCACAGTGATGTTCACCCACCCACAGGAAAAGCTGGACTTCATCTTCAATTCTTTTCTTGTTCCAGAAAATATGCCTGAGCAATCACCAAAGGTTGATATGCTCCCAATAACACTGACACCATGTAGTTCACAGAACCATCAGGAGGAGGTTTCCAGAACGTTCTCACCAGATTAGAGCTTGATTTCCAAGACAGTTCCCTGGGTCAGTACATCAGTTTCCAAGATGGTCACCCTGACGTGAGACCACACTTAACTCTTGTTCCTCCAAAATCTACAATCCCCTAGCCTCCCTCCTTTTTTTAACTACCCTCTACTCAGGCACCATGGGAAGTTTGATTGCCAGTACTCACTCACCTGTGCCCGAGACAGGCTTTGTCCATAACCAACTTTGAGCTCCTGCTTCCTTTTGCCCTTCAGGAAGCTGTCTGCCTCACCTCATCTGGCCTACTCTAAGACTCAAAGGAGATAATTACTCTTCACCAACTTCATAGTGCCCCATTTTCTCCATATCAATCTTTACCCCAGGCCCACCAAGTCATATGCAATGCTAACACCATGTGTCACTGTGTAGGCTCTTAACCTCCTCGAAGCTGTGAGGCAGATTTCTTCAAGTCTGCATCCCCAGTCTGACACAGGGCTATTTTTAAATGAATGAGAAGAAACCATGTCAAGAAAGATACCATACATCAAACCAAGAACTTGGTATTAACCTTTTAACCCCCTGAGTTAACTGGGGGACCTTACATGAGAAGTAGGGTGATCAGTCTGTGAGCAACAAAGTCTGATTTCCAAAGATGCTTCTGATGTATAAATGTTTCCATGAGAGATCACTGCAGCATCACTTCAGTAGAACACAAGCAGCATAGACACGCACACATGCATGCATACACACACACACACACACACACACACACACACACACCATCATGGATCAGAGGCTTCTTATCAATCATGGCAGGAATTTCCAAGTACCAGAAAGCAGAGGGAAGTGACAGAGGACAAAGATGACAGTAACTATATGGGGAAGAGATGAAAATGCCCTCAAATGGCCCAGTCGTGTTGACCTCCAGGCTTCTGTAAGGACCAGGAGAAAGATGCGTCTATGCGCAGCATTCTTCAAGCCTGGGGAAGTCAGGAGCTCACCTCTCTCATTCATCTCATGGTAGGAATCACAGGACATGGGGACCCCTAAGCACACATCTGTGCCATCCTGGGGGACAGGTAAGGTGCACCAACTCCATGCGCAGTCTTCTGCGCATCTGCTCCCAGATAAATGTGTGACACTAGCATTCAGCCATGGAGTCCTCACAAAGAAATCCTTCCTTGTCCCTGGGTAGCAGCTGCCCAGCTAGATGTTTCTGTGTCAGGATGGGATCCAGACCCTACAAGCTCCCATGATGTTATCACCCAGAAGGAGGATCTCTGGGTGCTGCCTTCCTGAATCTTCTCTACAAAAGCCATGATGACCTTCAGGAGTCAATTGTTTAGCAAAGGGAAAGCTGGCATGCTTGAGGACATTTGCTGTGGGATGGTGTGTATGTCAAATTGCTCTGATTGGTCAATAAATAAAACACTGATTGGCCAGTGGCTAGGCAGGAAGTATAGGCGGGACTAACAGAGAGGAGAAAAGAAAGAACAGGAAGGCAGAAGGAGACACTGCCAGCCGCAGCCATGACAAGCAGTGTGTGAAGATACTGGTAAGCCATGAGCCACGTGGCAAGGTATAGATTTATGGAAATGGATTAATTTAAGCTATAAGAACAGTTAGCAAGAAGCCTGCCACAGCCATACAGTTTGTAAGCAATATAAGTCTCTGTGTTTACTTGGTTGGGTCTGAGCGGCTATGGGACTGGTGGGTGCCAAAGATTTGTCCTGACTGTGGGCAAGGCAGGAAAACTCTAGTTACAGACATTCTGTGACAACAGGTCAGGTCAGGTCTACAAACCTCCCAAAGGTTATTGTTGCCAGTCATGAGGATAGACCTGAGCACTCGGATGCTCATGAAGTTATTAGCATTAACATAGAATTAATGGAAGTCTGTGGCAACCCAAATGTCATACTGGCCCACTGGCCATAGCAGTGTCTTAACTATTCAAGGGACCAGAGGGAACGTGTTCTAATCCTGCAGCACCTTTCCAGTTCTGAGTGTACTTAGAGAAAAGATACAATCAGCAACGGGTACAACCACAATGACTCCTTAATAACCTGGTCTTAATTTGGGGAACATCAACCAAATGCTACTAAAGTGCCCTTTTTGTGTAAATATCATGACCCAAAAGCAAGATGATATGATCAGGGAACATCAGAGGTCATCATGCTCATCAGTGATGACCCTTATGCAAAGATGTATTGTGATCACATTCCACACACTTAATCCATCTGTGGAGATGAACACCTCCTTATGGAATTCAGGAAATGATACACTTCCTGACTCCAACAGCTGCTGTATTTCCAGCTGTTTCCCTCTTCACTGAACTGATAACAATTCAACGGGACACATATATCACAATGCTACCGAGTTAGCAGGTGTGTCTCTGCCACAGGAAATAGAGAAACAGACCGAGTTTTTAGCATCCCTTCATTTACTGGAGCAGCAGTGGCTGTCAGGTTATAGATGATGTTTCAATACATGCTTCGGGTTTCTGCAGGTCTGAGAGCAGTTCCAGATTGAATGCAGCCTAATTATACCACATTCCCCATAATAACTCACGCCGCTGACATCACAATTGACAGCAAGTTTTCAAATAAAGGTTAATGAATACAAAAGTGACGAGAATCCACAGCACAGCCTACCGTGCCGTGTTCCAAGGGGCGGCTGGCCTAATTACCTTTAAACTTCTACTCAGGTGAGTACAATGACTGAGTGTCTTCTTTGCTGGCTCTATCCAGTGTATAAATCTTGTGACAAACACGTCCTGATTACTTTCAAACGGGAAAGAAAAATTATATTTCAGGTCAAGTTTCTGGCTGTGTTGTGATCGATATCGCCATCATATCCAAGATGGAGATCTGACATCTAAGCCATGCACATGATGTCTCTTGGTCTCTAAATGTTAAATTGACGACCTTTTTGGGGTATGGCACGTAGGGTTATTTTCTCCTCTCTAAAACAAAATATACTGTCCAGGGCTTCATTTTTTTTTTCTCATACCAATCAATTTTGACCCTAAAATTTTGTGCCTTTAAATCCCAAAGCAAAAATACCACCAAAGCTTCAAGCAGGCAGCAGATCCCTGTCAAGGCCAGCTCTATGCTGAAATGCTAAGTATCACCTCCTCTGCAGGTGTGGGAACAGTGCTGCAGCATGTGGGTGATGGATTCTGGTACAACAGTAATCTCAGAAGGCTTTGGTCATTTTCTGTTGGATATCAATTTCTTGAAGAAAAAAGAAATGGATTGCTTTAGACATGATATCTGTCTTCTAAGAGTGGTACTAATTAATCCAAGAAAACCAGGCTTGCTGTAATGAAAATCAATAAACACTACCTAAAAACTACAGACTCAGGGATTGGATTTGTCCAGTATTTCTTTGTTACATTGAGCAGACTCTCTAGTTTCTGATCCATAATCAATTATGAATCACGTGGCTTATTCATAAGCCCAGTGGAAGCCTGCAGAGTGTATATGTTTTACAGGGAATCTATAGGGGTAGCTTCTGTTGGTTTGAAATTGGAAAAGGATTACTTTAATGTGTAGCAAAAATTCTTAATGTAGAATATTTGCCTGTAAATTTGAGGGTTTAAGAGAAATCCCCTAAAACAATGATAGGAAAACTGCTTTGAAGGAAATACAGTTGATTCACTCAGCTAAAGTCACTGAACAGCCCCTTCATCTTTTCTGCTGTGTCACAGTACCATACACAGCATGGTTCTTAAGGGTGGAGACTTTGTTTCTCACAGATCTGGAGACTAAAAGAGCCAGCACCACGGTGTTGGCAGAATCAGTGTGAGCTGGGGCCTATTCTCTGTATCCAAGATGGCAGGTTGTTGCCATGCCCTCATGGGCAAATGGCAAAATCTAAGAAAAGACTGGCAACCTGGGATCATGTTTACAAAGGGGCTTCCAGTCACTAGGGTGCAGCTCCGTGATCCCATTGGCTCCTGGAGTCACCAGCTCCTCACACCATCCCTTGGTGATTACGTTTCAATACATGAAATTTGGAGCAGCACATCCATTCACACCCTAGAAAATGCTGGCTACCTTCTAGACACAGTGGCACACTGGGAATCCAAGAATTCATGAGTCATGGTTTCTGAACTACGGGCTTAATGGAAAGGGAAAATGTAAGTGGTAAACACAGCATATAACAAAATATTTCAAAATCTAAATGAAATTACAAGGGTAACATTTAGAGGAGAATTGGTGAAAGGGAACCTAGGCTGGGGAAGAGATGGCATGCCTTAGTGGTTTTATTATGTGGTTTTCAATATGTACAAAACATATTTTACATGTACACATGGTCCTAAAGAATAAAATATGCACCAGTGGCACTAACATTCAAATTAAAAGCAGGTGCTACCAACGCAGTGACATCTACCTCCTCCCTTGCCTGACCTGCTGCCAACCTCCAGCCTCCCATGGAAGCCATTTTAGCTTCAACTCCCTGTTTATTTCCTCTGGTTTGGTTTCTCTGAGTCACTGTAACAAAATGCCCAATATTGAATGAGTAATAAACAATAAACACTTACATCCCTCATTTCTGGTGATTGTATATCCAAGGTCAAATTGCAGCCAGCTCTGGTAACTGGCGATGACCCAGTTGCAGGATAGCACCCTAGAAGCTGTGTCCTCTCGGGGTAGAAGCCAAAGGACAAAAGGGCACACTGGATGCCATTAGTAACACAATCAGCCTAATGTATAAGACATATACAAACAGTCATAAGGCATTCTAACATATGTAAATGTCTACAATGCATGTATAGATAGCTGTCATGTGTATGTTACAGGTTCATATAAAGATGCAGAAACTATAGAACACAGCAGAGACAGCTACTTTTGTCTCACAGATCTGGCCTAGAATCCTGATTTCATTACACTAGTTTTTACTTAGTGTTTGAGCACACTTCACATCTTTAAAAAGGCGTAGTTTCGGGCCAGGGAGATAAGTCTGAGCACAACTTCAGAAACAGGGCCCAGAGACCCCTGAACTAGAAGTGACCTAAAAGCCTCCTCCCAGAGAACCAGCTTTTATGCTACCAGAAGGCAGTATGCAATCTTCCAAGAGAGGGAGGCAACTAACAATCTTATATAGCTTTGACTCTTAGGAACCACATCAATGACCAGCATGGCACAACCACCCCAAGGGTACAGCAGCGGCACGTATTCCTTGACTGGTAACCAACAGCTCTCTAGTTGGACTTCAGACCTGCCCAACAAGAAGGATACCATGCATGGTACTGGAAGTCCAGCTAGCAAACCAGTGCTAGTAAAATCATGGTTATTGGAGGAGAAATCGCCAATCATTAATTTACTAAACCAGTATTATCCCTACCAACAATCTATAAACATTTGTCCTTATACCCACAGATAGGTGTAGTCTTCATCCCTCATCAAGGAAACTTCTCTTTGCCACAGACAGAGACTGTTACAGATAACTACAACCAATCAAAATGCAGAATTATGGAGCCCAACACTGGTGAACAGAAAACATCCCCATACCTAAGGCTCAGAGAACATTGAGGAAGATGGGACAGAAAGACTGTAAGAGTCAGAGGATCAGAGAGTTTTCTGTGAGATTATGTCTCCTAGTAACATCAAAAGCTACACTCAAAGTCTCACCAACATAACTGTTTAAACATGAGCTGAACAAGAGGACATCAAGGAACATGCCAAAGTGGACAGAGAAAAGCCCATGGGGCCTCAACTCTGTGCAGAAAACTATAGGCAACTGAGGGGAGCTGGGATTAGGGGAGGAGGTCTTCTCCAGAAAAGGACACACCAATTGGCTGTCCATTGCCAAATGGTCAACCCTGAAAACACACATACAGGTAACATTATATTGACTGAGCAGGCTATATTTAGGAATATATATACATATGCATATATACATGAAATAACAATTAGTTTTACAAAAGAAGCCATGAATTTGAAGGAGAATTGTAGAACATATGGAAGGTTTATATGGAAGGAAGGAGAAATGTCAGAACCAAATTATATTCTCAAAAAGTATTATTTGAAGTGTCTGGCATGTAAGCATGATAATCTGAGTTGAGTCCCTGGAACCCACATGAAATCTAGATAGAGTTGGCAGCATCTGAAATCCCAGGGCCTGTAGAAAATGGGAGACAGAGATGGAAACAATTACTTGGAAGCTAGCCTAGCGCATGAAGTGAGGCGATGTAAATTGAGAGACAGCATGCCTCAAGAAACACTGTGTGGTATTAACAGAATTGTGCGGCATTTGGGGTATACAGTGATAAAACTGTTCAAAGCAAAAGAAATCCTCATTTGTGGGGATAGTTACAAAAAGATGCAGATTTTCTGAATAGATACCTGACTTGAAAAAAAAAGGAAGAAGGGAAAAAGAGAGGAAGGAAAAAGAGAGGAAGGGAAAAAGAGAGGAAGGGAAGGGGAGGGAAGGAAGGAAGAAAGGAGGGAGGGAGGGAGGGAGGGAGGGAGGAAGGAAGGAAGGAAGGAAGGAAGGAAGGAAGGAAGGAAGGAAGGAAGGAAGGAAGGAAGGAAGGGGAAGGGAAGGGAAGGAAAGAAAGAAGAAAAGAGAAAGTTGTTCTTTGCACACACACACTGTGGCACAACTGGGCACAACTGCACAGGCACACACACAGGAACACACGTCCACACAAACATGCACGCACAGTATATACTCCTGATGACATTGTGGACATCTATAAAGACAACCAATACTTCATTTACCACACTGTTATATGACATCATTTTTCTTCATCGATAAGGACAGCTCCTTTTCAAACTTTGTCCAGCTCTTCCCTCACACTTAATTCTAACTTACTTTTGTTGTTGTTTTTTCCTCTAAACATGTAAGTGATTAAATCTTGCTTTGACTTTGAAAACTATGATTAACCATGTACATAAACATTTAAAAGATTGATCACTGGAGGTGGCTCAAACTATGCTGGTGTGCAGTCCTTTGGTCTACCCATTACTTATGGATAATTGAAAACACTACAGGCCAGTCTGGCAGGAATTAGTAACCCAACACCACATCATTAACCCTGAGTGAGCATGGCATGGTCTAGGCTGTATAAATTTCTCGACCCCTTGTTCCTATCGTAGTGGCTCATTCGAACAGCTTGGGGGAAATGGCTGCTTCATAGCCTCTTATTTTTCTATCATGTTTTATCTCAGTGTTAGGAGGTCATTGCCAGGTTTTCTGGGAGGAGACAACTGTGAAAAAGAATCAAAAGGAATATTTTGAAGACATTCAAGCATTTTAAAACCTGATGTCAGGGAAAAAAAGCAGCAGAAACCATCCTTTTAAACTTTTCCATTTAAAAGTGCCTCTGCTCATTTGACCTCGTGATTGTGTATTTCAGTCGAATGACAGTTTGGCTTAGGGCTGCAGAGCTGGCAAGTGTCAAAAAGGGCAGTGTCAATCAACCTTGGGACTGTCCCCAGGATTCAGAAAACAGAGTCGTCACCACGAGTGATGGCAGGTTAAAACGTCATGGGGGAGGGAGTATCCTATGATTTGAAGATAATCTTGGGAATTAAATTCATCCTCTATGTGAGACCGTTTCAAATGAATATCCCGAGCATTTCAGCCGCGCCTTCTGCCCGCAGAGGGGAGATCCCAGGTCTCCACGCTACTCACTGCAGCCAGGCTTCTCAGCACCCCTGGCCTGTGTCAATAGTGTTGGGTCATGTGAGTCACTTGGATTCAGAGTCCTGTATGTCAGAAATGAAGTCTTTGCTGGGTAAAGGGATACTTTCTTCTTCTTCTTCTTCTTCTTCTTCTTCTTCTTCTTCTTCTTCTTCTTCTTCTTCTTCTTCTTCTTCTTCTACTACTACTACTACTACTACTACTACTACTACTACTACTACTACTACTTCTCCTTCTCCTTCTCCTTCTCCTTCTCCTTCTCCTTCTCCTTCTTCTGTCTGCTACAAGCACACTCCAGTGAGCACACCTTCATATAACTGACACTTCATACCGCACATAGTGTGGTTCACCAGCAAACCCCCTAAGCTGAAGTCTGCAGCCAATATCCAAAGGACACAAGTCCTGTCCACTGCATCAGTAGTTATGGCTTGACTGGAATATTCCTTGAAGGGTCATGTGCCAAAGACTTGGTTATCAGCTGATGGGCTTTTGCGAAATGACTAAATCTAGAGGGCGGTGACCTCCTCAGTGGATTCCTAATATGGTCGCTTTAGAGGGCTGTTGTAGAAAGTTAGAAACGGACCCTAATTTTAGAAAGTAGGTCACTGGTAAAGAAGTAATTAAGGGGGAAATGCGTTACCTTTTATCAATAGGCAAAATCCATGCACAGTAATTACAAAATAGGATGAAGAATCCAAACAGCAACACCAGTTGCTATGATGCTGCTGAGGCCGCCGCTTCTTAGTTCCAAAGAGGGATGGGGAAGCTGAACCAAGCCACGGCCACTGGCTCCGTGGCTCAGTGCCAGTTTGTCCACCTTCTCAGAGAGTGTGCTTTGCCCCACCCCGGCTTTTGTTTGTTTGTTTGTTTTTGTTTTTCGAGACAGGGTTTCTCCAAGGTTGTTTTGGTGCCTGTTCTGGATCTCACTCTGTAGACCAGGCTGGCCTCGAACTCACAGAGATCTGCCTGGCTCTGCCTCCCTAGTGCTGGGATTAAAGGCACACACCACCACCACCCAGCTACCACCCTGGCTTTTTATTTCGGTATTTGGTCCCCTGCAATGAAAACTCTGCCCTTTAGGCCAAGCTGATCCTTACAATTGGCTACTGAACGGATGACAGAGTATAGACCTTGGCCCCAGCCTCTCCCTCTCACTCAATGGTAGCAGCTTTTCTCCCCAGTGTGAAGCTCTGCCTAGACTTAGGCCCACAGGAACAGACCAGGCAGCCATGGACTGAAATGTGAGCCAAATAAACCTTCCCACCTTTAAGTCGCTCATCTTGGGTATTTGTCCCAGCCGAGGAAAGCTGACTGGCACTGGTACTTTGGTATGCTCTTCGGTGTTTGGGGGAAGACATACAGTTCTGAATGTATGGACTTCTCTATTATGGACATGTCATTTTGTTTTGTAATATTGGGGATTAAACCCAGGGCCCCCAGCGGGTTGCCCAAGTGCTTTCCCACTAAACCACACCCCCCACCTGGTTTCTATTTTTATTTTGACCAAAGGTGTTGCTGAGTTGCTCGTGCCGGTCTTGAACTTGTGTTCTTTGTGCTTCAGCCCCCTGCATAGCCTGGAATGGACATACATGTCTGCACGACCAGGCACTGCTTCTATGTGAGTATTTAATCAACACATTGCCAAACAAACGGGAAGTATGTTTGCTGACTGTTGAGGAAGCTGTGGGACAGTGAACTTGTTCACTCGCATAGGTTGGTCGTCCTTCGCAGCAGGGCACTGTCTCCCTTGTGTTTGCCTGTTCAGAAACCCGTGCTGATATTCAGCCTGTGCTGGGTCCCAGGAGAGAGCCATGAGTCCAGGAGAGTCTTCCCTTCACACCCTCCACTCAACCATTCCTGTTTCCCAATACCCACTTCTCCACCATGCCCGGGGCTCCCTGCTTCCTAGAGTCTCATCTCTTTGCAGCATCTTCTGGTTTTCCTTCCCTGCAAGTGTGCACCAGTTTTACGGCACTCATCTCCTACATCCTCTGCAGCCTCACCTATTTCACTATTCTTCATTAAGGAAAAACAGTCATTCCCATGGAAACCACTCAACCTCTCCACACAGATGGACCAGTACATCTCTATTCCCCACTAGGATGAAGCCCTTTTCCTGTCCCTAACCACAGAGCTACCACGTGCCTCCCCCCAGTGTCTCGATGACTTTTCACCAGACTTCCTTTTCTCTTGAGAGATTAAATGGTCCCTCATTCCTCTCAGAAGATTCTCTCTCATCTTCACCTAACATCTCCTCTTGATGTAGCATCTCTTTGATGTCATATCTCTGTCCATCAATTTCAAACCTGGGTCCCACTGATAACTTTCTAATTTTTTTAATTTTCCTCAAGCATAGCAACTTTTGCCTATAACCAATTTCTTTGTCTAGTTGATGTTTTGTTTCAATTCTTCAATTTTGTGCTACTATTTGTATACCCAAGTACATGTGCCCATACATTCACACAACCATACACATGCACATACTCATGCAAACTCACACATGTATATGCATGCATGCACACACCCTCATTCAAACTCACACATGCACACACAAACACACACTCATGTAAACACACACATGCTTGTACCCACACTTATTCAAACTCACACATGCACATATACACATATACCACACTTTTTTTTTAACTTTCACAGTTCTCAAATGTTCACTCACTAATAGAAGTACATATTTTTCCTATAATGTCTCCTTGCAACTAGTCCTATATAGTTTTATAGGAACAATGTCACCTAATGTCCATGCACTGAAGCCTGGGTCCCAAGGCAGAGATATCAGGAGGCACTGTAGAGGTTGGGGCTAGTAAGAAGCCCTAATATTACAATATATACGTCCTCAGAGGAGATTGTCAGTCTCTCTTGGTTTGTGAGTGAGCACTCTCTATGGCTCACTTTGCATTTATATACTGCCCTCAAAAGTAGTCCAAACTGGTGGGGAGGCATTTGACCATGGTTTGAACCTCCAAACTGTGAAACAAATAAATGTTTCTACCCAGAACTTAACTATAGAGTATTGCATTGTAGTCATCTAACACACACACAGTTAACAATGGGTACAAGCAATGACACTGTAGGCCAACACATGACAAATAAGAAGGTGTGTGACACATACATGGAGGTCCTGGACAGCAGACAAAGGCTCAGCCTGCATCTCAGGCTGAATCCAAGGTCACATGGCTGCACTCTAGAGGTGAAGTGTCAATGTTTTGAGAAGTTCAGGCTTGCTCGAGTTCAGAGGAGACGGCATGAGCAAGCAAGAGGAACGTCTTTTATCACTAGTAGGCAATGGTTTTGTGATTCTGAAGAATGGAGGTGTCATGGGAAGTTCTCCCATGGATAAAATATATGTTCCATATTGTTTTGCAGCAACACAAAGGCTTTTGTGCAAGAACTAAGGCTATTACATTAATCAGCAACATCTAAAGTTGTGGCACATCCTCCCAAACAGCACACTAATAGACTATAAATACAGTGATAACACAAAGATGGATATATGATACATTATAGACAGATGATAGATAGGTAGATAGATAGATAGATAGATAGATAGATAGATAGATAGATAGATGATAAGTAGGTAGAAAGAAAGATGATAACTATAGATAGATAGATAGATAGATAGATAGATAGATAGATAGATAGATAGATAGGTAGATAGATAGATAGATAGATAGATAGATAGATAGATAGATAGATAGATAGAAAGAATATAGATAGAGAGATAGACAGATATAGGTGATAGAAAGGAAGGAAGGAATAAGGAAATAAGAAAGAAAAAAGTGAGAGAGAGATGGAGGGAGAGAGAGAAAGGAAGAAAGAAAGAAGAGAGAGGGAGGGAGAAAGGGAGAAAGAAAGAAAGAAAAAGAGACAGAGAGAAAGAAAGAAAGAAAGAAAGAAAGAAAGAAAGAAAGAAAGAAAGAAAGAAAGAAAGAAAGAAAGAAAGAAGAAAGGAAGGAAGGAAGGAAGGAAGGAAGGAAGGAAGGAAAGAAGGAAGATGGATATTTGATAGATATATGACAGTGGCCTTGCTGCCCTAGAACTTTGGTCTATGTCCACAGCCTTCAGTCCAGTGGTTCTCAACCTTCACAATGCTGAGACCCTTTAATACAGTTCCTCATAGTGTGGTGACCCCAATCCATAAAATTATTTCATTGCTACTTTATAACTGTAATTTTGCTACTTTATAACTGAAATTTTGCTACTGTTATGAATCAGAATGTAAATATCTGATATGCAGGATATCTGTGAAAGGGTTGTTCGACACCCCCCAGGGGGGTTGTGACCCCCAGGTTGAGAACCACTGCTTTAACCCATTGTGTAGGTCATGGGATCAACGGGCTAAGTCAAGAAGCTGAGAAGTGAGACGAAGCCTAAAGGCCTCAAGAAGTAGCAGAATTGTGTTATTGACTCCTCCAGGATCACTGTGTATTTCCTTGCTTGCCACAACTTGCTCCATTTGCTTCCTTACATACCCCAAATCCACCTGCCCAGGGATGGCACCACCCACAGTGAGCTGGGCACTCCACATCCATCATCAATTAAGAAAATGCCCCATATGCTTACCATAGCACAAGCTATTAAGGTCATTTTCTTAATAGAGGTTCCTCTTCCCAAATGACTCTACCTTGTGTCATGAGGGAAAAAGACTAACCAGGACAACATATATACAGATATGTGATGACAGATGATCAATAATAGATGAACAAATGATAACACTATGACACAAATAGATCAGATATACATGATCATACACAGGTCTGCTCACACCTGTTCAAATATAACACATTCATGCGTTCACAGAAGGTCGGGCTTTAAGGACCTGCTTTATGTGACAGCAAAATCATTGAGTCTGAGTCCTGAAAATCGTGGATAGTCCGGAAAACCCACAAGAACTATTTTTCAGTTCTGGAGGCAGAAAGATTTGTTCTTTGAGAAACCTCATTCTTCATTCTGAAGTATTCCCGAGTCCAGAAGTTCACACATCGCCTTGCTCAGTCTACTGATTGCCAATAACTCCACAACAGACAAGGAAAGCTGTTTGACAAAACCATTGGGCACTATGGTCCAAAGAACTGGTTCATTTATGAAGACTATGGAGTCTGCCCCCACTCAAGATGATGGCTCAAATATAGAAGATGTGAAATTTTTCTTGCTGTGACCTCAAGACCGGATGTCAAATGACATCTCCAAGTCTATCCCTGGCCAAGTGAAATCCTTCTTTTTTTTTTTTTTTTTTTTTGGTTTTTCAAGACAGGGTTTCTCTGTGTAGCTTTGCGCCTTTCCTGGAACTTGCTTTGGAGACCAGGCTGGCCTCCAACTCAGAGATCCGCCTGCCTCTGCCTCTCGAGTGCTGGGATTAAAGGCGTGCGCCACCACTGCCCGGCACGAAATCCTTCTTTTTAATACGGTTATGTGTTTGCATTAAATAGTGATTCTCCTTTCAGGATGCCATTGGTAGCATGCAGCTCCCCACTTGGTGTTTGAAATGCATTTCTCCTGGAAAGGATAATCTAGTTAAATCATGATTTCTCCAGGAGCTCCAGAGAGAGGCATTTTTGATGAGCTGCATCCTCGGATGATGGAACACAGGGTGACTGCGCAGGGACTGCCCCCTCCCCCCAGCTTTGCATCACCGCACAGCTAGGCTGCTGGTGCAGGTTTGAAAGCTGCCTCCCTGCATGGCCATCCCTCACAGAGTGCTCATGGCACAGCATCCCTGATCCTAGGAAGTAGCTTGCTTGCTTTCCTTCTCCAGAACACAGAGAAATCCACAAGCAATTTGAAAGATGCTTAAGCAAGATGGAAAAGGTGGACAGCAAGATTTAAGGTCACTTTAAAAATTCAGATTCATGCTAGTGATAGACATCAAATGCACAGGGGAGCATATATGCCCTCACTGTGACCCAGATTATCCTAGGGCTCCTTATCCAATAAAAAGGAATTCTATTCTCACTTGATTTCTGATAGCATATCAGTAAAACATGCACTCAGAAGAGAGAGAGACAGAGAGAGAGAAAGAACCCTTCCTTAGCCATGTTTAAAAGCTAGAAGTTTAGTTCTTTTGAAACTGGGTATTTGATTTTTCAAATTTTATGTATATTCATTTGCATATTTTCATAGACTGATTTCGCAGTTATATTTTTTCATCTGTTGTACCATGGTGGAAATGATTATAGCTACCAGCTGTATTAGGGGAACATGTCCCTTTGTACCCTGTTTAAAGACAACAGCACAAAGTTGACATTTCTAGTTCACGCTATGAAAATAAATTCTTATGTATCATCTGAGGTTTTAAATTCACATTAACAGTTTATGTAATTCATGGCATTTTGGAATCTGTCTCCAGTGTGGTTCAATGTCATGGAAAGTGTTCTCTCACTAATTCACTAGTTACTGTTTTCCCTATCTAACCTTTTTGTAAAAAAATAGTCTGTCATGGTTTGGACATGAAATGTCCCCCACAAGCTATATTATGATTCCCATAGTCTGCTCCTTGGTTTAACCACAGAACTCAGGTAAACAGCTGATGGTAAGGACATTACTGGAAAGAAACATCCTGAAGAAGGCAGATAGGCAGGGGCCAGAGATATCTATGGTTTTTGTTTTCATGTGTAAAAGTGGGGAGTTCACTACTATGAGAAACATTTTTATAATTTAATATCAATGTTTATTAAGGCAAAATATTAAAATATGACTGGGGAACTGAGTATAATTTGGTTGAAAGTCATGGTGGGGGAGGAGATCCTTAGACAGTTGTTAACATCAACACCATTGGGACTGACAGAAAGCTTAGGCACGTGGTGCTCCAACTCTCCATCTTATCATTTAGTCCCAGAGTGTCCGCCCAATCTCCTTCTGGTTTCTCTGCTCAGAGCCCAGTTGCACAAAGGGTCCTCTAAATATCTTAGGACTCCACTCTTTGATGAGAAATGGCCAGAGCACCAAGGAAACAGCATTCAGCTGCTTTTGACCTCCTTCTTGGGGTCCTTATGTCTGAAATCTTGGCCAGCTAAGCCTCATTTACATAGTTTTCTGTTGACTTCTGAAGTTTTGGTTGTGATTGTTATCTTGTTTTCCAGTAGGAAGACTGAACAAGAGTGTTCACTTCACAGCTTCATGGGAATAAGAAATGCAACTTCTAATCACACAACTTTAATGATTATGCTAACGATTTAATTATCTTCACTTTAAAAATGACAAAATCCAATCATATTTCATCTTAACACACTTCTTCCAGCACCTGACAGTGAGTCTAAATGTGAGGACAACTTCACAGTGAGCAAGAAAATCATGAAGACAGATGACTCCCTTTAAAAGATTTGAATGTGCTGGCAAAATGCCCTTACTTTGACTTTTCTTCATTTTCGTTTCCCAAAGAAAAAAATAAATTACACATCTAGATATGTATTTGGTTCACATCATTCTGGAAGATACTTGAATGATAAGCCCTTGATTCTGAATCTAAAAGGCTCTTATGTGATGCCTGAGTTTTAATGGGCTAAATGACATACTTTACAAGATCACTTGTCTCTAAAAATCTATATGATAAAAGATGCACAAATGACCAAATGTAGCCCATAAAGAAATCACATTCAATTTACCCCAAATCTCTATGACTAGCTAGACTTGCAGTTTTTTGAACTCTTGACTTCAAGGACCTTCAAGTGATTTAGCCAATTTACATTATAGGTACCCAGGCTGGAAATCGCCAAGATCTAATAAAACATTGTAAATGTAAAAGACCCCTGCTGGATAGGGATTAATAAGCTTTAAGAATGTATCTTATTTCCTTTGAGATAAAAATAATTTTTAAATGGAAATCACAAGATCACCTGGCAGGACCCCAGGGATGACTTTTTAAAATACACTGATGATCGCCAGGAATTCAGGATGCTGGGGCGTAAGCTGGCTTCCATGTCTGTCCAAAGACCCTCTGTTAGTTGACGCCTTGCTTCCGGATTAATGTCCACGGCATCTCCTCCTCCTCCTAGACCTGTCCTTCCTTCTTGCACCTTCTTGATTGGTGACCATCTGTTGATATGACATAAATTTCCCCTCCCAATCATTTCATTGGTTGGTTGGTTTTTACTTTTATTTAAGTCTTATTAAGAAGTGGTTTACATTCCTCACAAGTCACCCACCGAATGTGTGCACTTGGGTTTCATCCAGCATGTTCACACAGCTATGTATCCTACACCATAATCAATCGTTCAATATTGTCATTATCTGAGAAGATATTGGGCTCCTGACCCACATCACTCAGCTGTCCCACTTCCTCCCATCGGCCTACCTTCTACCTCCACAGACATACAGATTCTGCACCCCAGGCCCTTTGGGACTTTCTTTTCCTTGACACACTCTTCTCAAAGGTCATCCAAATCGTAGTATATTTCAGTAGTTCCTTTTATTGTCAAATAATATTCTGTCATGTAGACATACACATTTTATTTACTTATTTGAGATCTGACAGTTTTGGGGAATGGTTTTCAATTTTGACTATCATGAGTAACATTGCTTTGAACATTCACCTGAGAGCTTTTGCCTCGACATGGCTTCCCTTATTAGGATGTGCATCCAGGAGTTGATTGTGCTGTGACTCTGCTGCATGGACATGTATGAATTTGCCATGTCTTCCTAAAGTGTCCACACCATATGACATTCCCAAGAGTATATAAGAGTTGTAATTCCCCTGTATTCTGGTCTACACTTCTTAGCTAGCTTTGGTGTTAATCATGGCCATGCTAACAGACGTAAAGTGATGTGGTGATTCACTGAAGATCTGATTTTCATTGTTTTGATGGTTAGAGAGGTTTGCCATCTTTGTATGCTTATTGGGCATTAAGATGTCTGCTTAGGAACACCTATTTAGATCCTGCATCTTCCAAATATTATTTTGACATGTTTATCACTTATGTAACACATAGATAGCATAATAATTTAGTGAGCATTGTAAACAGCGTTACTCTAGTCAAAGGTGCTATACAAACAACAACTGTCCCTGCATGTGCTTGGGTTTATTCTTGCCTTAATCTTCCTTTTCCACCTTCTCTGTTCAGGACAACCCTCTCATCATCGTCTTCTTCACCCACTTTGCTTCAGTATGTCTTTAATATATACAAAATTCATTGTCTGGTTTTACTGAGAGTAAGCATCATGATGGTGGAGCTGGAGAGACAGCTCAGTGCTTGAGAGCACATAGTGCTCTTGCAGAGGACCCAAAGTCTGTTGTCAGCACCGGCATCCAGTGGCTCACAACTGTCTGTATCAGAAGCGCTGACGCTCCTTTCTAGCCTCCACAGGCGCTGCAACTTACCTGCACATACATAGAGGACACACACAGAGATGTACATACTTTGAAGAATTTAATTTTTAATAAATTCATATTTATTTTATTATATATTATAATATATTAAATATATTTTAAAGAATGGGATTCTAAACTTTATTTATTCAATGACACTTTTCTAATATTCATTCATGTTTTGATATTTAGCCACACATGGTGCTTTTAGTTGAAGGATGGATGGCATCATACCTTTCTTGTTCCTATGTATATTCTTCCTATGGGACACTGGAATTGTGCTTGTGTTTTACAATGTGTGTCATATGATGTCCTACATAGTGATCCCCTCCCATTCACCATGTGTATGTTTTTTTTCTTAACCAAACCACATGAATCATAGCATATCACCAGAAATCAATTTTCTGTAGCCTACTTGATAAAACTATTTATTTGCATGGGGGCATG
This sequence comes from Peromyscus leucopus, assembly GCF_004664715.2. Taxonomy (NCBI): domain Eukaryota; kingdom Metazoa; phylum Chordata; class Mammalia; order Rodentia; family Cricetidae; genus Peromyscus; species Peromyscus leucopus. The sequence goes on along the minus strand of NC_051077.1, from coordinate 5,253,389 downwards.
TTCATGTGTGTACAGGTGCCAGCACATGTGTGTTCTTGTACATGTGGAAGCCAGAAGTAAATCTCAGCTGCTGTTCCTCAGATGCTGCCCATCTTGTTTTGAGGCAGGGTCTCTCACTTGTAGCATGAATCTTAAAAGTTCTTATTAATAAAATCAAACCCAAGGCCAGTTATTGGGGTCAATGCTGGTAGATCAGAGAAACAGAACAAGCCACAGCTACCTCACCTTGCCGGATCCTCAGCTGGTCTTGTTTCCTCAGACTGGAGGCCTCTGAGTCCTCATCCAGAATGGGTCTCAGCTGAACTGCTATTCGAAAGCCTGAATGCTTAACCAAGCCAAATGCTTCTAGTTCCTGATCCTCACGCCTTATATACCTTTCTGCTCTCTGCCATCACTCCCTGGGATTAAAGGCTTGCTTCCTGGGATTAAAGGCGTGATGAGTCACCATGCCTGTCTGTATCCTTGAACACATGGATTTCTGCCTCTGGAATGCTAGGATTAAAGGCATGTGCCACCACTGCCTATCCTCTATGTTTAATATTGTGGCTGCTCTGTCTCTGACCCCAGATAAGTTTATTAGCATGCACAATATTTTGGGGGAACACAATACCACACTCACTGACTTGGAACTTCACCGACTAGGATATGCTGGTGTCCAGTGAGAGCCTGGGGGATCAGCCTGTCTCCATCTCCCCAGAGCTAGGATTACAAGGGAGACCAGCACGCCCATCTTTCTTTTCACGTGGGTTCTGGCATCAAACTCATGTCTGCATGATGGAGCAACTTCCAGAGCCTCCAAACACAGAATTAGACAGGACCCAGGTTCTGTTCTCTCCACTCATGATGCAGATGGACACTGGATTTCAGGTTTTACTAACATGTCTCCACCAATTTTATGCTAGCTGCTTGACTTTTCCTTATTTATTTGTAACAACCTTTCAATACGTAATAATTTTTACTATACAGGTTACAAATAAAAACTTTTTATACCTGTCTACATCACAGTGTTCTTTTTTACCTTGATTATCTGCTCTGTTTCACTTTGTACAATGCATTTTAAAATATTGCCTTTCTTATTTTATGCCTTGAACTCGGAATCACCAGTTCTTGTTTGTGCCTTGGGGGGAGGGGTGTGAGCCTCTGTCTTTCCACCACATGTTGATTATGACTTGAGAAAGGCTGTGGCCATCCATGCCATCTCAGCGACACATGGGGGCTTTCTGCAGCCTAAACATGTTCCTGAACTGTCAATGACAGATTCTATAATGCCCTCCCTCTGTTTTATCCTTCTTACCAATATTGCTTGGGTGACTGTCAGCCTTTTCTAATGTGTACATCTTAGAATCCACTTATATGTTTTATTGCATTTTTTAACTATTATGTAATACCTAAGGTGTGTGTCTTAAAAGAAAACAGGTCTATTTAGTCCATAGTATTGTACACTGAAAGTCTAACCTGCGAGGACCTCTTTAGCCTCATCACCTTAGTATAGATAGCGGTGAGGACAGAGGTGAGGAAGAGACCACCTCTCAAAACGAGAAGGCAGAGGGGGATCGGGTCCCTCTGTTGATCTAAAGGAACTGACACTCACCTCTACCTCGAAAAGCCCCCACCACCTCCCAACAGAACCACTCTGAGGGACAAGTCACCAGCATTTGAACCTTCATGGGGAGAGGCACATTAGACCATATGTCAACCACAACACCAAATCTTAAAGGAAATATAGCTTCAATCTTAATTAATACCTATATACCTGGGGAAAATTCTGAGAGCCCTGTAGCATTAGGAACTAACCACATTTGTGCCCAGACTCCCCTTGACTACAGTATCCTTCAATGCTTTTTAATAATGTCTGCCATGTTGACACAGTTTTGAGCATGTACTGTTAGTTTTATGTTCAAATCCTCTGTCATGTAGATGGTATTTTAGCTACTTCTGACTGCATCTGGTTGGTTTGAACGGTTCCCAGGGAGCCAGGTAACATGCTGGAGGGAGCTGAATGGGCAGACATGCTTTGTTCCTTATTTAAGCAGGGGCCTCTGCTTCTTCTATGGGACTGGTTTTATCGTCGGCGCTCTACAGTTAGCGTTTCTGGGTTAAGGAAAGGAAGCCCCTGATGCTAGAAGTTCTTCTGAATGGATTAATGCATGCCACATTTTTATAGGGGGCTGGATCTACTGACTTAACTAAACTTTTCCCATTTTAAATCTGGTAGCAATTCAATAACGTCTAATGTTTTTCCTCCTAACTGCCTGTCTCTCCATGAGGAAACATGAACGAGCCTGCAAAGTCCATGTTTCAGTACAATATTGACTCCTGTCTACTAAGACTTCACTTCTGAATTTTGAGAGTGTCCAGGGCATTCCGTTTCCGGCAACTGACCCTGGGGCTTTGGCAGCCACGTCATCCCAGCTCAGTGACTTAGGAAAGTAAAATGTCCCCACTTTTCTTGCCTCTCTGTTTGGGGAAGTTTGGGCTTGTCTTTGAAGGCTGGATGGAAGTCATCCGTAAAATTATCTAAGTGTGGTAGCACTCGCCTGTAAAATTATCTGGGGCTGGGAAATTCCCCTGGGAATCTTTTAAACCACTAACTCCATTCCTTTAATAAGATTATTTAGACCTCCACAGTCTTAAATCACTTGTGGCAGGGTTTCCCACTTAATAACTTTGATACTATTGTAAAGATTTGTACTTTGTCTGACATTTATAAAATGAAGAATTTTATCTAATGTTATGAGCAATTAACATAATATTATGTATTTCCTGAATTTTAAAATCTGTTGCTCTACCCAAACTTGTTTTGATGTTATCATCTCTATTTCTTTTTTCTTTTTCATTTTATTTACCAAGGTAGGTTTATTTTATCTATCTGTTTTTGAAGAACGGAACCTACTGATCTCCTGTGAGGTCTGTGAAATTTTAAGGACTTTGTCATTTTAACCGCCTCCATTTATGCATGCCCCTCCTATTTTTCTTACATCTTTACCCTTATTTGTTTTTATTCAGCCTTTGTTTTTAATGCATAAGATTTCCATGATTCCCTCTTTTCTGTGCCTTCATCCATTTTTGCCTTTTATTTAGTCTAAATTTTTATTAATGTTTTCCATGAGTGTAAAATAATGATAGATGTCATTGTGACATTTTCAGACACATGTACCATTGTGCCTGCTCCCTCTTCAAGCTCCTCAATGGTCTCTACCCTCTATCCTGGAGAAAGTCCCTTCTGCTTTCTACACACACACACACACACACACACACACGCACGCACGCGCACACACACACACACACACACACACGCACATACACACGCACACACACATACACACACACACACACACACACACACACACACACACGCACACACATCTCCATCCTGTAGCCCTCTCCTGATCATCCATCATTCTGTTTAACCCCTTCCTCCCCCCACATGATCCCTCTCCCACAGTCCTATCTAATATGACTATTTTTTTTTAATCTAGCACCTGCATGCGAGAGAGCATGCAATCTCGGTGCCTCAAAGCTTGTCTTCTTTGCTTAGCATGGTGATCTCCGCTTCTATCCATTGCCTTAGAAATGATATGATTTCATTTTCCCTGCCCTGGAAGACAGGCATGTCCTCTGAAAGATTCAAGTACACCTCACACAGCCTTTGACGCCTCATGAAGGGTTCTGAGAGGGACAAAGACAGAGGCCAAGATGAGGACCAAAGAAAAACACAATTAAGAGCAAAGCCTGAGAGGCCACAAGCTCAGCGACGAGAGAGCTGGCCGTCTGTGTGTGTGTCAGGGACCTGAGTGTGGAACTTGCGAGTCCAGCTCCCTCTGTGCTGTATGAACGGTTGAGCAGCCACAGCCCAGACTCCCGCACCTGCTTCCCTCCTGAAGACAGGGTCATGACATATGCTCCTGTTTGCTTTCGTGAATTGTGCGGAATAGGAACCAATGGGGAGGAAAAGACAGACCACAAAATTCAAGACAAAGCTCCATGGAGCTCCCTAATTAGAGGGACCTCCAGAACTTTCTGGAATATGACTCACAAAAGCACTCAAAACGAGACTGTTTGGCTGGTTTGAAGGGGAAAGAAAGCAAATAAAAAGCAAACAGTTAACGATCCCGACTGCTGAACCAATCTTAGGGTGATCCCCCTCTCCAAGGCTGCCGGGCTTTTTCCTCCCATGTAGCCAATTAGCAGCACTAATGGGACAAGACTCAGATTAATTACCGCACAAGCCAACCCCTAATGTGTTCCTCCTGTTATTCTCAGCAGCCTCCCTGTCAAGCCGGCTTTAAGAGCATCAAGGAAACAATACAGCAGATCGATCTGGATAGTGTAGCCCCTTCCTTTATGGCATGTGCAGAAGGCTGGACCAGGCCAGCAGCCACTGGGGACTCAGGAGGAGGGGAGTGGATAATGGGTGAGATGAGATTAATCACCCACTGCACTCATTTCCCTGGATCAATCAAATAGTTATAAAATGACCTCACTCTGCTCCTTGCAACAACTGCTTTAGCCTCAGGAAGAGCTAGACACAGTCAATTACTATTTTGTGAGGGGTGGGTGGGTATGTGGGTGGGTGGATGCGTGTGTGCATGCACACATGTGTGAATGCATGCTTGGATGTATGTGTGTGTTCGTGTGGGTAGGTATACACGCACATGGGTATGTGTGCATGTGGAGGTCAGAGGTCAGCTTCAGATGTTGTTTCTCAGCAGCCATGCACATGATGAGATGGAACTCTCATCATGACCTGGGACTCACTGATTAGGTGATATTATCTGGCTGACAAGCCCCAGGGATCGACCCATCTCTGTCCTAAACCTCCCAGCACAGGGATTATCACACTTGGGTCTGAGGATCAAATTTAGGTCTTTAGGCTTCTGTGGCAAGAACCTTCTGGAATGAGCCATCTTCCAGTCTTATAACTAACATTCTGACTAATGACAAGCTGTGGCCACACCCTGCAGGAACGTGCAGCTCTGCCTGCCTGATGCACAGGACTGGCCTGAGAGATTAGGAAAGTGGGTTCACCTGTGTGTCTAAGGCAGAGCATGGCCTTTGCTAGAATGAGTAGCCTGGTCGCTGTGTACCCAACCTCTGTGGACTCCACCTCTCGAGTGCACGCATGGAATGGCAAAAGGAAGTCACAACTATTGGAGCTAGCTGTGCTCAGAGTCCTAAAGGCCAACGCAGAAAGCCCAGAGGAGAGCTATGCACATCTCCTGCCTGGTGGCTGTGGGGTTGCAAGGCAGACACCCACAATGTCAGGGTACATAGCCATATTCTTTCCTGGAAAGACTCCAGAATCTACTCGTTCAGAAGGGGTTCTGGGTCCAAGTGCAACTGTTCATTTTGAACAGAATCTTAATGTGTTTTCCTGGGCCTCTGTGGCCTGAGCCTATGTCCACTATGAAGTGAGGTACCCTACCTTGTAGGCCATACCACCTCTCAGGAACAAACATGTGAGGTATTAGTCTTGGAATTTTATGGTCCAGAGACACCAGGCCTGCCTCCAGATTCCTGGGTGCAGTAGGTGCAATGCTGGCATTTTTTTTAAAAAGATGTATTTATATGTATGTGTGTATGTCTGAATGAGTTTATATATGCCACATTCATTCAGGAGCCTAAGGAGGCCAGAAGCAGGGGGTCAGACCTCCTAGAGTTACGGGCAGTTTTGAGTTGCCATATGCCAGATATGCTGAGCCATCTCTCCACCCTCAGTGCTGGGTTTTTAACTGATTGTTTTGTAGAAAGAGTGTAAGGTCACTTAATATGTCTAACTGTACAGACTTAGAATGCATCCTTTTATTGTTGCTGTTGTCCAGAACTGTAAGATATTTCGAGTGTTTCCTGAAATGTCTTCGTCTTCCAGGCAAGCCTGACTTGGCACAGCCTGGGCTTCAGTGATCCCAGAGGCCTGGATTTGGGACTCAGAGGTTCCCAGGGTGGACAGTCACCCACTCGTCTCTCACTAGAGCTGAATAATGGCTGAGGGAACTTAATTTGCTGGGCTCCTAAAACTATGAAAGGAGGAGAAGGAGAAGAGGAGGAAGAGGGGGAGGGGAGGGGGAGAGGGAGAAGGAGAAAAGGAAGAAAAGATGTGGGCATGGGGGCCATATCATCCTCACTAGGGGAGGTGCAAAGGTGCCCTTACATTTGCATTCTCACAGCGCCACCTGCTGGGAGTCTAGAGTAGATGTGTCACTTGAAAATGGGAAGATTCGGAGAAACTCGAAAGCCCTGCAGAAAGTGCTTGATACCTCATCAGTGCATTCTGTCTCAAGAAAATGGTGGTTCACGAGTGTAACTGACCACAGTTCTAACTGTATGAGGAAACACCTAGCAGATGAGCTGACCTTTTAAATGGATAGAAACCAGAAAGGGGGCACTCTCGTATTTTCAAACTTGGGGGATACTCTGACTCTTGGAACGCGGTATAAAACATCACAGTCGCCCACCATTGCACGCTGCCTTTGATACATGGTGGGTTTTGAAGACCCTGAAGAAAATGCAGAAGGGATGCGGTGAAACCTGTCGTGTTGACGGCCTCCTGTAACTGCACCTGTCTCCTGTGACGTCATCTACCACAGGGTGTTTCCCAGGCCTGACTCAAAGCCTGTTCATAGCCACCATGAGTCTTCCCTTGGCCTATGTGTCTCTGTGCAAAACACACAACTTCCTCAAGTGTTGCCTGCAGTTTCATGGCGGTCCCGTCCCTGTCTGCAGACGGTTCCTGGGGGGGGGACCTCTGCCTAAGTGACAGTGTTGCTACAGCCATCTGGCAAATGTCCCTACCACACCCTGACTCTCTCCCTCTCCCTCTCTCTCTCTCTCTCTCTCTCTCTCTCTCTCTCTCTCTCGACAGGACCTGATGCATACTCTGCATGCCTTGGGTTAGTTACAGGGAATGAATGAACACCTTTTAACTACTGAGATGACTTTCTGGCCAACGCAATCAACTCATTCCACAAGAAAGGCATATCCAATATGGATGCTTAATCTTTATCCTCCAAACACACCTCATGCTAAGCTGAAGACGCCATTAGCCTGTTGCTACAGCCCAGTTCAGTATCTCTATGGAGGTTTTCTGTTGCTCTGCACATTTCCAATTTAGTCATCAAGTTCACTGCCACTGCATGCTACGACTCGGGTGGGGCAGTGTGCCTGAGGAAGCTCAAACTGGCCACAGAAGCAGTGAACACGCAACATAAGAAAATATCGTTCCCACTGTCTGAGCAGGAAGCTTCCAAAACAACCAACATAAAGGTTTTACTGGAAGAACCTGCCCGGGACAGGACAACACGCTGGCCCCGAGCACTGCCACCTCGGCCTCTGTGGCAGGTGGAGGAAACCTGTCTCCACAGCTCTGAGTCCCTCAAACAATGTCAGACGCAAACCAGTACTTTCAAACTAAGGAGGAAACTGGGGACTAGAAAAAATGATAGTGGCTAGCACACTCCAAGTGGTGGGAGCTGACTCACTGCCTCCACCGGTGCAGTTCAGGTTCTTGTTAATCCCTGTTCCTAGTTTCAGGAGCAAGGGCCTCCCACGCTCATGGGATGAGCTGTTATGCTCAGAGCAATCCTGGGGAACTTGTGTCCAATCCATCTGTGCAATGAGGTCCCAAGTAGACTCACCCATCCCCTCCACGTTCTCAACAGGCTTCCTTTAGGAAAACGGAGATTGCCATGAGAATTTCAAAGAAACTATAAAACTCACCAAATGTTTAAAATACACTACAAACACAGAAAGTTCTATGTTCATAGAAAAGGTAAGAGCCAGCTCTCTATTAAGACACTAAGTTCTCTTTGAGTTGAAGGTCTTGGTCAAAGCAAGAGCTGCATTTAGGGCATTGATGACAAAGCCATTCTGCCCTGTGGGTTTCCACCTAAATAAAGTTTAACACCACAAAAGATTAACGGGCACCTCAAAACTGATGCCTAAGTTTGAGGAATCATGGAAATCAATGATTCCTGGTGACATTTCTGGACCCCAGTATGGGAATGGCTTCAGAGTCCCTTCCATCTGAGCCATGCTTTGCAGAGAGATGTTCTAACTCAGCCCAGGTCTCAGTTAATGCCCAGAGTCCTCTGCAGAGGGGCTACTCACCACTCTTCCCAGCCAGGGCTGAAGTCCCCAGCCTAACTTTAGAGGGGATGCCAGATGCCTCTGGGCTCTGCAGCCCGGGAGACGGTTATGCAAGCTACCCAGGCTGCATCCTACAGCAGGACAGCCAGCCCCACCGCACAGGATGCTGGGAAGCTAGCAGCGGGCACTTGGAGCTCCAGACAGTTTAAAGCAATACCCTAATCCTATAATTGAATATCATGGATTGTCATCTCTAATAATTCACTGAGTCAGTCCAGGCTTTAAATACTGGAGAGTTCCAGGCCGTGTTCTCATTCCAATAAAAGCCACAAGAGCACACGGAGTGAACTTCCATAGACCCTGCAACATCTCTGCTAGCTGGCATCATGGCTGAAGGAGGCAAGGCGGACCTACCCATGGACTTCATTTTCTTAGCTCTATTTGTATCTTTTGCCAGATCCCTCAACAAAACATGATTCCATCCCACTGACCTGGCAAACCCAGCACAAAGCCCCATGATGCCTCTTTATCTGAGACTCTTTTTTATAAACCATTGGTCTGTATGTTCTGTGGAAGCAGCACTTAGAATTTTGGTCTTCCTTCTCTAGAATTCAAATTCATTTCTAGTGGTTACTTCACTTTATATGATCAATATCCCCCCCCCAGCCAAAAAAAAGTGGTGTTGGTTTGGTTTCAGAATTCAGTGACTGGCCAGGAGTGAGACCCACCACAGGCTCAAAAAAACATAATCACACATCCACCTGGACTCCATCCCTCAGTGGGACCAACTTGGGAACATATTTTCAAAGCTGGAGCAGCAAATAGAAGTTCACAGAAATGTCATGCCTGCCCGTCTGCTATTGTGAGCAGTCCCTGAGAAAACAGGACGCCAGATTGAAAAACATACAGGTCAGTGGCCCTTTCAAAATTATCAAAGGACGTAAATTAAAGAAGAAAATGCTTTCAAAAAGGCAGGCAACCCTCAAATAAATATCTGGGCTGCTACAGTACCTTTTTACTTGCTTCATGGGCCCAATTGTCCTCACCACTGTCCCTCAAAATCCACCTTTCACTGCCACAAATGAACCCGCTGATTCAAACGCACCCTGGGTGGGTTTGTTGTATTTTTTTTTTTTTCTTTTCCGGTGTGATAGAATAACACCAGTGGAGTGTCTGCCGTCTGCAGTGGCCTTAAATACAACACACCATAACGTGCACCTCACCGACCATCTCTGTACCACTCTACACTCATACTATGACCTCTGCACCCCTTCTCCATTTGTTCCCATGCCGGTCCTGGAACCCCTGGAACCACCGGTATAATTTTTGCCCCTGACAGTGACCATCCTCCTACCTCAGATGAGGGAAGTTACAAGTCTTTGCTCTTTATGCCTGGCTTCATATCACCTAGTATAATGTCCTCAGGGTTCAGTTGTTCATCAGAATTGCCTTCCTTTTCAGAGGTGAGTGGTATTCCACTACACCCTGTGTGCCATGCTTGTTTTCCCACCATCAAGGGATGTTGGAGCTTCTCCCACATCTTTGCCATGGTGACTGGGTCTGCTGTGACTAGCCAGGGTCTTTACGACAGATGGTGCTTGGCTTCTATCTACACACAAGTGACCGTCATGGGATGTGCAAATTTGAAATGACAATCACACACATCCCAGCAATGACACAGTCAAAATCCCTGGAGACCTTGGGCTTCGAAGAGGAAATCCCAAAGGAAAAAGACGCCATTTGCAAATCTAAAGCTGAGTGAGTGCAGGAAGGTTAAACCAGAGGGGTACGAACCCACTGCCAGCAGACCTTGCTCCAGACAGAAGCGGCTGACCCCACTGCAGGATTCACAGGAGAAGACAAGAGGGCAGATCTGCTTCAGCCTGAACCCTGCTTCAGCAACCAAGGGTACAGAGGAGCTAGGACAGCCTCGTTTCTCAAAGTCTGCAATCTGGGAGAAACGTAAGGATCTGCAAAACGCCATGGCCGTTGCAACAGTTGAAGGACCTTCTGGAGGGGAGAGCAGCCCTGGGAGGGCTTCTGAGGTAAGAGTAGGAGATGCCCAGAAGAAAAGAAACATGAGTCTATTTCACAAGAAATGAACCATACAAATCTACAGCCATAAAACAACAAAGAATACTTGAGAAACGGCAAGTTAAATGTGGCTACTGAAAGAGCAACCTGGAGAGAGAAGGTGTGTGACTATGTATGGATACCAAGAACAGAGCAGGCTCTAGTCATGTTAGCTAGAGGCCCCAGGAGCGTGTGAGCCTGGGGAGGCTCACAATGAGATCTACGTTTAGAAACAGTCTGTACACTACGAGAGCTGAGGCCAGGGACAGTGGGGGTGGAAATGGCCCCAGTGTCAGAGGAAGGTAGTAGAATCACACGGGAACTCAAGGAGACAGGGATCTGAGAGAGACAAGGGCATGGAGCAGGCGCTAAATGAAGGCCACCAGGAGGCCCCTCCAGGAGAAAGAAAGTGGGCCTAACTGGAGAAGGGGTGTGGGGTCTGCATACTCATAAATGGACAGGTAAAGGTTTAACCTTATAGGGGGTCCTGGACAAAAACAGCACTGATGGAGAGTTTATAAAGATACTTTTTAATGATTCATATAGAGGCTATATAATATACCATTGAGAGAGGTCTGTTGAGAGTGAATACCTTCAAAAGTATTAGAGAGACAGGCATCATTTACAGCTAAGAAAGGAATTCGCCTCGAGAAGAAAAGACGCTAATCATAGTTCAACATGCAAGATTTTTTTTTTCCATTCCTGACCTGCGTGGATTGATGCTTACAGCCCACCACCCTTCTTTCTATCTGGTGCTCAGCCCATCCCCCAGAAGGTCAGCAAGGGACTTGCTGTCATGACATCGTACTTATCCTCTGTGAGTTTTTGTTTGGTGAGCAGAGGCATGATTCTACTGTACTCATCAACTCTGTTATCACGACAAAATGCTCGAAATGACCAACTTGAAAAGAACAGTTAACTCTCACTCACAGTTTGGGAGATGGGTTGGCTGGCCCCATTGCTTTGGGTCTGAGGAGAGGCAGAGTGTCACAGTAGGAGCACTGGGTAGAACACAGGCCTTCATCTCACAGGAACTGGGAAGATAAAGAAAAGATGGCAAAGATGGCGGGGTTAACTTCCTCCCCCATCGCTGCACTTCCAGAAGAGCTTTCCGATAGCTGCTCAGGCTGAGGACCTGGCTCTCTCTACTGGGCTCAGAGGTGTGACACTTCCCATGCAATCCACAGCAGTCCATCCTGCCTCTCCAGGGGCAGCAGGTTTTTAATCACAGATTTTATAGTTAGTCTTTGTGAAATGTTCTCACTAGAAGTTGGTAACTAACAATTAAATATTTCTGCTTTACTGTTTTCGTACATTTCCAATTATTCCAGGTTATATTTTTATAATTATTTCTTATTAAATTAAGATGCAGCACCTTACAATTTTCTGTCTCCACCTTAACAAACAGCCCATAAAGGTACAATGCCAGACAGATTCTGGGTTTGAGGATACTGGACACGAATATGCATCCTGCAAGGTGCTCACAGCAGTAGAACCCCATGCCAAAGTGAAAAACAACTAAATCAGAAACATGTAATTTAGAAAAATAAAAAAATAGGACATTGAACACAAACCTTTCCTGGGTACCCCCTGGGGGCTGATAAATCGGTTCTAATAATAGACCCGCACCGCACCATGTTGTTCTAGGTGGGACTTTGCATCTTCTCACCAAAGTGAAAAAAAAAAGAAGAAGAAGAAGAAAAACGTCCTGTTGAGGGCTGGGGAGATAGCTCTGTTGGGAAAGTGCTTACCACATAAGCATGAGCGTAACACACATGAACACATATGCACCTTCACACACACACACACACACACACACACACACACACACACACACCCCTACTGCTCTGAATGCTTTGAGCTCAGCTATAATTCAAACCAACTGCAGACATGCCTTGATGTTACTATTGGTATAGTTTGTAGCCCAACATTTTAATCCCCATCTTTTTAGTATAAAAGCCATAAAAATAGGTTTTGGGTGTTAAATACACCTATACAAATTCATGTCACCATGGAAAATACTCTTGCCTGGCTTTAAGATTAAATTCAATAGCTAATTACTTTCTTCTGGGATTAGTGATCACTAATTTAGCTTGAAGGTAAAAATATTCCCTTGATCCAATTAAAGCTTCAAATAAAATTTGGCAAGGCCCAGCCCAGAATTTCTATAGCTTGCCATTGAACTTTTAACTGCCAATACACTTGCTCTCTGTGGAAGCAGCTGAATGTGGACAGTGAATGAGGAGCTCTGCCTGAGGAGCCATGACGGAGCGGTTGTTAGTTAGGGTTCTACTGCTACAACAAAACACCACCAAAAGGGAGTTGGGGAGGAAAGGATTTCTTTAGCTTACAATTCCACATCACAGTCCATTAAAGAAAGTCAGGACAAAAACAAGTAAGGAACTTGGAGGGAGCTGCTGGTGCAGAGGCCATGGAGGGGTGATGCTTACTGGTTTGTTCCTCATGGCTCCTCAGTCTGCTTTTTTTTTTTTTTTTTTATAGAACCCAGGACCACCAACCCAGGGGTGGCCACATCCATGATGGGCCGGGCCCTTCTCCATCAATTAAGAAAATGTCTTACAGCTGGATCTCATGGAGGCATTTCCTCAATTGAGGCTCCTTCCTTTCAGATAGAGATAGCTTGTGTTGAATTGATATAAAACTAGCCAGCAGAGGAGCCAAGAGTGAGGAGCACTGTATGAAGGCCCCTTTGTCAGGAGCCTTATGTCAGGAACTCTGTGCATGAGGGCCCTTATGGAGGTTCCTTTGTGAGAGCCCCTGTATGGGGACCCCAGTGTGAGAACTATGTGTGTGGGAACCCCTATGTGATGACCCATGTGTGGGGATCCCTATGTGAGGACCATGAGTGGGGATCCCTGTGTGAGGACCATGAGTGGGGATCCCTGTGTGAGAACCATGAGTGAGGATCCCTGTGTGATGACCTATGTGTGGGGACCCCTGTGTGAGAACCATGAGTGGGAACCCCTTTGTGAGAACCATGTGTGTGTGTGTGTATCCCTGTGTGAGAACCATGAATCGGGACCCCTGTGTGAGAACCAGGATTGGGGAACCCTGTGTGAGAGCCATGTGTTTGGGGATCCCTGTGTGAAGATCATGTGTTTGAGGATCCCTGTGTGAGAGCCATGTGTTTGGGGATCCCTGTGTGAGAACCATGTGTGTGGGGACTCCTGTAGAATATCATGTGTGAAGAGACCCCTGTGTGAGATGCATGTTTGAGAACCCCTCTGTGAGAACCTTGTGCATGGAGACCCTTGTGTGATAAGAACTCATGTGTGTGGAGACCTTTGCATGATGTGTGGCATACTCTTTTTGAGGATCCCTGTGTGAAGAACTGTATGTGAGGACCTCTGTGACAGAGCCCCTTTGTGAAGACCCCTGTGTAGGGGCTAAGTGCACTATTTCAAAGCCACATGCGTTTTTCTTGCTCAAGGTGGTCTGAGAATCAGGGGTCATACTTCTGTTTTTGTTCATTTTGGGTTTTTTTATTGAAATTAAGGACACTGTCAGTATTTATGGAAAAGCTTAAAGCAAACAAATACATAAATAATATTTTTTAAAAATAAAGAAACTATGCCTACCTGTTCACTTCTTTACATTTATAAAATCTCTTGGAGGAGGTATAGTTTTTGTAAGAAATCTGACAGAGACCTTGGACAGACCCTGGCCTCTCACTTCCATCTTCCTCAACTTCCTCTAGGGCAAACCTCTCTCCAGTTCCCTTTGAGCTATGTTACCTATTGGCTGAACACATCTCCGACTCCCGCCTCCACATTAGCTCTGCTCCTCTTAAGATTGCTTCCCAGACCCATTCAAACCTTAGGCTCATCCCGACATCTTCCTCACAGACCTTTGTACCTGGAGTTGTCCTGGCATTTGGCACCCTCTCTCTCCCTTAGACCCCAAACAAGACCATGGTTCATGCTGGCCCTCTTTGGCATGTGCGCCCAGCCTGTCTTACCAAGACTTGGACATTATCTCCCTGTCTTCTCTCTTTTTTCCTCCTTTGGATTGTCCTTTAAGAATGTATTTTGTTTCTGTATAACTCAAGGGAAGACTCTACAGGCCCAACCGCACCACTCTTTGTTTCTCTGCCCGCTCCCACCCCATAGCATTATTGTTCTCCTCCTCTAGTGCGTTAGTCAATGGCTCCTAAGCCTGCCTGGCATTCAGATATACTTTTAGATCCCATCCCATTGAAAACCCAGAAATGAGATCCTTTTGAGCCTGGGCTTAGCAGCATAAGGTCTGGAGTTCTCAGCTTTGTGAGTGTTTATGAAGACACAAAATTGGACAGGATGTAGATGGTCCTTGCTCCAAAGAGATTAGCTAATAATGAGGGACACTTTAGTGCAATGTCTTGTGTTTCATGAGTACAAAGAAGGGTCATCCCATCAGAATGGGTATATGGGGAACTGGCTGATCTTGAAAAGTCCTTAGATAAGATGTTGTGTAGGGTGCATCTAACCTAGCCAGAGGACACCAAAGAAGAGAAGTGGATGGGGCCAGAGAGACCAGGGAACTTCCATTCTATGGTTTTGGTTTTAAGGTGATGCTAATGTGGATCCACACAGGCTTTCAAAGTGAGGAGAGGTACCCAATGATTGACTGGCATTTTAAGAGTGTAGTCACTCTTAAATGCCTACATTAGGGGAGAGAAGTAAAGACCACCATACCAACAGGAAGAGGGGACTATCACCATAGCAACAGGAAGAGAAACTATCTGGTAAAACTACTTTCTTATTAGAAGTGATGCTGTCTCAAAAGGGTTTCAACACAGAGATGGTGATGCAGGGTACACTGGAGGATGCTCTGGGATATGGGGAGATGACACTAAGGATATAGGCCTGGATTCCCCAAGGTACAGTTATAACAACCTTCAGTGAACAAATACCTGAACTAACATTGAGGATGCCCATGAAGGAACAGCAGGGGCCTCGCTTCACATCTGAGAGCCACACACTTTGGATTGCTGAGTGCGCTGTCCAGACAGAAGAACCAGAAGCATCTCTCCTCCTGTGAATGTGCACAGCAGAGGTCAGGTCCTGAGGCAGCTGTTTCCACGACACCAAGCCGTGTCTAAAAGCAAACATGGTCCCGAGGGACCAAGACACCCAAACTACACTTAAAATATCAAATTACCTCACCTCACGCTAGTAAAAGATATTTCTTGGCTTTGTGTAGACATTCTAGTTAAAACATAAGCTAAAAGGAGAGATAAAGAAAAAATGCCCAACATCTGTAGAAAATACGAGGAGAAATCTGACATTCTTCCAGCACTTTGATGAAGCAATTGGTAAAAGTCATCGAAGATTTTAATATCGTTTCAGACTGGGTGATGTGGCAGACAGAGGATGGAAGCTATGAATTAGTCCCTAGCGCAAAAGCTTGAAATAAGGCCAGAAAGGCTGAGACTTGAGCAAGCACAGCCTGAGCAAACCAGCATTCTTTCTCCTGCCTGGTGGGAGATCCTGCTTTCTCAAGTTTCTCTTTAGTAAACAGGAAAAGGAGGCAAGGTGCTGGGGGACGAAACAGAATAGATATCACCAAGGCCTGCCATAGAGAACGCTGTCAGGAAGGCTTAATAGAGAGCTAGTTAGGAGACAAACCCCAGGAAAAGCATCTGTCATGGGAAACAGCTATTCAGGCACAGTGCAGACCTGAGGTGTTGCAGTGTGAGATTGTCCCCTAAGACCCAGGTGTTGTTACAGGAGGGACTTCAAGAGGCAGGGCCTTCCTGGTGAAAGTGTTTCAGATCACTAGAGGTATGTCCTTAAGGGCAGTGGTACCCTGGTCTCTTTTTCTACTTTTATTTGAGATAAATGTTTTTATTCTACTATGTCCCTCTATGAGGACAAATGTTTCACTAGAGGTCTGAAGTAATAGAGTCAACCAACAAAGGCTGAAACCACAAACTGAGCCATAGTAACCTTCCCGCTTCATCAGCTGATCACCTTGAGTGTCTCAATCACAGACCAACAGAGGACCTGGCGCATGTGTCATTGGGGGCTCTGGGTATATTAAAAACAAACAAATAAAAGCCCAGAGCTGAGGGACATTTAGCATCACAGCCCTACAGAGGCATCAGCCATAAATCCAGGCAAGAGCCCCAAGGATATCTGCTGCTGAATTTTTTACTCTGTTAACCTATGTGTTCTACTGTCCTGACAATATGCCCATAGGAACAGCAGAGCTGGCAGCCAAGGTTAACCATCCTGCTTCTCTTCCTGGAAACTGCCTGCGGTTTTAGAGCATGAGAAGTCACAGGCTTAAATCTTACCCTGCTCAAATTAGCACTTGTCACCCAAAGCCTCACATGTAAGGTCATCTTCAAGCCTATGGCTTGTCTGTGGCTCCCAAATCATAACTGGAGGAATGGATACTTTAAGAAATACAGTAACACATACCTCACCCCCATCTAAGACTTCTCTTCCCAAAGTTTCAGCTTCTCACCTTGATCCAAAAACATTACATGGGGAATTCCATAGACAAATAACTCACATGTTCTAAATGGCATGTTAGGCTGGATCCACCACCGTTATATATGTATAGGGGCAATGGTGTATGGAGGTCTTAGCTGTCCGTGTCCCAGTGTCTTGGTCAACCTGGACCTCCCTAGGTGGTTCTTTCCTCTCCATTTCTCAGATCCCTACCTGGATGGGGAACTGTCCACCCCAGCATCCACCTGGACCTATACCATAAAACCTAATGTTAATCTCGATACCTGTAAACAAATCCCAGGCCTTGGGAACTGCCTGTGTTTGCAGAGATACTCAGAGCATTCCGACATAGAGGCAGGGTATGGCTGGGGACACGTGTCTGGTTTTCAGTGAGTCAGCCCTGGTTCTAAGGGCAGTATGCATTGGGTATGTCTTCCATGTTTGCTAGACTAGCGGTTGAGGAGATGACCTCCCAAGTGGGGCTGTGTGATAGCTACAGGATGTGATGTGCCCAGCAGACAGACAGACTATCAAACCCACAAGTGTGCAGGAGGGATGGCCTTGCTGTCCACTCACTGACTGCAACAGCGACTGCCTCAGAGGCTTGCATCAGTGAAGATCAGCTGAAGATTTTTTACCAGGTTGAAATCGTTAATTCATTTTACATCTAACGATTTTACAGCAGCAGTGAGAACAAAACTGCTGGCCCTGTCACCTGAAACACCTATTTGCATAATCCACAATTAGCATTTTTGTCTGAATTACAAGTTGTTTTCTTTTTAACTCACCATTGGGTGAAACTTTATGAGAAAAAAATAAAACAAAATTAGCAATTACAAATAGCAGGTAACTAATATGAAGGATAAGGACAGGTCTTTATGGAAATCGAATGCCTCTTTCTAATGGACGCATAATAATGATGCTTCTTTATGTCTTCTTGATGGGCACAGTGGACTGTGAACACCTAGACGGGAGGCAAGGCTGGTAACCAAAGAGCCCCTGGTGCTTTATCTTTGAAGGAGGGACGTTTACCCCCAGCATCCTTTGAAACACTTTCACTGAAATTGCAAACAAATTCAATTATCTGGTGATTTTAATGAGCACAAAATAACCTTTTTGTTAACAAGAAAGAAATTGATTTCAGAACAAAATAGGCCAGGGACATCTGAAAAGCCAGCAGAGTGGGGTAACTGTAGGAGAAGCATTGCCCTGCATGACACCAGGCCCACAGGGGCGAAATAAATATTACCTGATTGCAAGGGAGATAGAGCGAAGCTTCCTAAGGCGGAGAAAGCAGTTCTGAGCCCAGCTGCTGTTCTACCATCTTGTGTTCCCAAGGAACTCGGAGTTGAGACTAGCCATGCCAGATACGGGTGATATCAGATCCCGAATATCACGTCCAGAACCCCGTGCACCACACTGGTTTGCACAGAGCACGGGGAGGAAGGATTATAAGCCCAAAGGCTTTAAGCCCCATGTGGAACTGCACTTGTACCTGAGACGTTTGCCTTGGCCGGGGAGCTCCACCCACGTCACAAGCTCCACCCCCGGACCCCAGGGATGTCTTTGGCCATATTAAAACTGAAGCATCAGAGCAAGGGCAGCCTTCAACCTGGATGGATCCCTGCCCCGGTGGCTGCATCCATGGATATGTCGGCACTTCATTCTGCTCTCTCACCCCCCCCCCTCCCGAACCCTACCTCTGATACAGTGGCAAATGAGCCACTCATTCAATTATAAAGTACTTTTCCTGTTAAGTGTGTGTGTGTGTGTGTGTGTGTACATGCATGTGGTTATATGTGTGTATGTGCATGTATGTGTGCATGTATGTGTGAGTGGATATTGAAGTTGAATTATATGTGTGTGTATGCATGTGCATGTATAACTCTTTGTATGTACATCTGTGAGTGAAGTGTGTGTGTGTGTTTGTGTGTGAGTGTGCACGTGCGAATGTGTGTTAGTGTGCTTATTCACTGACTCCTCACCACACTGCCTGAAGTGGTGGCCTATATCACAGACCCTCTCCCCCTACTGGATCTTTCTGCAAATAGTAAGTCACGGGAGAGTCCTGTGGAAGAGTCAGATAGGGCATTACACACTGGTGTACAGCCTGGAAGGTCATTTGCATAGCTCATTTGCATGGCTCACTGGTGTCTCGGTTGGTATGTAAAACAGAAGAGATGATCAGCACTCCTAAGGAACTCAACCTGCCTTTGATCTGGTGAAGGTGAGAAGAGACCCCGCTTTGAGACGCATTGAAGAACGGAGGAAGCAAATCACCAGTCACCTGCCAACTGCCCACTTCAGAAATGCTAATTGATATCACCTGTCAGCTTTGAACAATCATTTATCAATTGAATGTCTGGCTTCTCTAAATACCTGGGACCACGCTGCCTCTTTTTTGAAGTTTGTTCTGATGCCAGGAGATGTGGAAGAGTGAGAAATGAGCTCAGCAGACACCACTGCCTATGATCTTTAAAACCGGTGCTGGAGGAGATTTGCATAGACAGGCACTTTGTTAAGAACAAATCTCTCTCTCTCTCTCTCTCTCTCTCTCTCTCTCTCTCTCTCTCTCTCTCTCTCTCTCCCTCCCTCCCTCCCTCCCTCCCTCCCTCTGTCTCTGTCTCTCTCTCACTCTCACTATAATGGGGCCTCACCTTGTCATGGAGCAGCTACAGAGAACCTGCATGTCAGAGCCATCTCTTCACTTCCTCAAGACAACGGTGCTCTGTGTATGTCCCAACAATGCTCCAGTATCTACTTTAGTCCCTAACATGAGCAATATAGCGATGGAGATGGTACATCTCGTGAATCCCTTCAAAGGTCTATGAAAATATGTGACTTTCAGAAGTTCTTGATGAGAAGATGCTGACCCGAATCCTCTTTTCTTCAGATACCGAGTCCAAGAAGTGAGCATGAGAACCAGAGTCTTCGGCCTGCTTACCCATGAGCTCACCAAGTTGAAGTTGGTGAATTAAAGGAGGCCACAATGAGTCCAGGGAAGAGGATTTGTGTTGGAGGTTTTCATGACAATCACATAAATGCAAACACCAAGAGAACCGAGCCACAGAACAGGAAGAATCTGGGGACAGTTACCCAGTAGGAAGTCTGAATATGCACAATGGCTGCCACACGCAAGGATGCCCTCCACATTCAGAAAATGCCAGGTTGGAACAGAAGCAACTCATTTGAACACACTGACAATTTGAATTAAAAGTGGAAGTCAGATGCTGGGTGTCAGTGTGAGCTGTGACCACATCATACTCTAGACTTCTGTCTCAGGGAGTGTTTAAAATAGCTGGCAATGACAGCAGTAGTGGTCAGTACTCACAAAGCTTTTAATAGACTTGAGGCAAAGAGTTAGGGGTTGCCTGTATTATCTCAGTGAAAGCATGTGATAGTCCTGAGGAAGATATAAGTCATAGTGTCTACACTATGGGTTGACCCACCACTGCAGGTTGCTAGTGAGAGAATGGATCAGCAACATGAGCTGGACTTGGGTTCAGCCTCTCCAGGTTCCTATAGAGACCATGCTGCTGGCCATCTCCTTTCTGGACTCCTATGGAGACCATGCTGTCTGGCACCCTTCCCCCAGACATCTGCTACTTATCTGCTCAGGCTGGGTCCTCCTGGCTGCCCCTCACATATCTCTTTGTAATTCCCCCTGACTTCCCAGTGATTTCTCTCTCTCTGTTACCATGTGGACATGGATGTACTGTTTGCTCTTGGGACAGAGTGGCACTCATGGACATTATTTAAATCTTTAAATGGATCATCCACATTTAAAAATGGAAATTAAGTCAAATAACAATTTAGATATCTCTACCCAAATCAGGTAATTACAAGACAAGAAGAATCAGTCTCAAGAGGAAGAGGAACCAAAATACAAAATACATTAGAAATATTTGCTACATGTTATATGACGTTATTAAATGATTTTAATAAATACAACAGGTACCTCATTAGGTAAGTAGAGAGATGTTAAATGAGCCATATTTATGTGTGTGAGTGCAAACACATGTGCTACAGAGTACAAGTGGAGTCAGAAGACAATGTCAGGTACCTGTTGTCGGCTTCCACCTTGTTTAGACACTCTCTTATTCACTGTTCAGGCACATGAGCTTCCAGACTTCCCTATCTCTATTGCTCATCTCGCCCTAAAAGCACTGGGATTACAGGCATTCATTTCTCCATCCAAACTCAGGTCCTCACACCTGCCTCCCAAGCACTTTACGCCACCGAACCATCTCTATTCCAGTGTTGCTTGGAAAAGCTATCTCAAAGCTACTAGGAAAGACGGACAATAAGAGGAGACAGGGAGAAGGGATTTGCAGCATGGCTGCACGAACAAATGCGAAGGTCGGAATCCGCTCCAGTGGATGGCAGGGCAAGATGGAGACCACGCAGAACGTAGGGCGTGTGCTGCCAGCTTGGAAGCACATCCGTTTCAGAACCGAACACCTCCACAGGAAAACAACGGGCACCTGGCCAGATCGGCCAGGTTCTCAGGCAGCCCACAGGAACGTCCCGGTGGGAACTCAGTTAGGCCTTAGAATGAGCAGCCAGAGATGCTGGGGAACCTTCACCACTTTCTCACCTGCAGGGCCGGTGAGCCAGCTGGAGGAAAGGAACGGTAGCAGAACAGTAGGGGGAGTGGGGCACTCGGGAAAGCTGGTGAGGCCCCAAGGTTAGGGCCAGGGACACTGGTATGTGTAAAGTTGGAAAATGTGGGAGAGTAACTATAACCCAGGAAGGCTAAACCACATCAAGGAAGTGGGGTGCCTGTGGGGAAATATTTAGATAATGTAAGCACTGAGATAATAAAAGGTCAAACTTTTTGTTTGCCTTGTAAGACGTCATCTGAAATATCTAATTTCTTTTATGGGGAGACTCTTATTTCTGAACATTATAGAGAGAGGTGTATATTTTAATTAAATTGTAGATATTTAATCAGAATCTCAAAATGGTCCATAGAGACCTAAAGGTTCAGCCCACTCTTCTCCCACAGCGGCTCCACAAGTCACATTAGCAGCATCCATGCCTGTGACCCTGAGTTTGTCAAAATCAGAATGAGCAGAACCGTGGCCCAGGGTCCTGGATTTTCAGAGCAAGACCAAGCTCTGGGTAGTGTCCTGGGCTCAATACCAGCGCAAGCAAACGCTGAGGTGTGAGGCCTGCTAAGCATCCTTGGGCACCTTTGGTTGACATTATTTGATAATAGTGTGTTCCTTTCCTTACTCCTGTGGTCAACACAGAGATAAAGTCCTTCCTCCAGTGGGCTCGGAGCGGGTGAATAAAGGACATGGTGGGATGGGAAGAGAACAAGATTTGTCAGAGTTCTGGAATTTATCGGAGCATCCCGCCCTGACTGAGAAAGTGAATCCGGTGGACACTCTAATCCTGTTGGCTGCAACCTGCCAGGCTACAGCTATGTCCTCCAAATTCCCCATCCCCCATCCCCCCACCCCCCCCCAAAAAACATGGAAGTGAATGAAAAGCCAAGGCCAGGTACCCACAAGGCCTAGAGGCTACTTCTCCATCTTGTGGTCTACATTTGAACATAATTCAGACTTAATTTTATTTGAACTATGTCCATTTTAGTCTACATCTCAGGAAATAATCACTAACATTTCAAAAATTCAAAAAACTTTAATTCTTCAAATTACATCTACATAGCTCCCTGTGAGAACAATGACCTCAGTTTTAGATAGATAGATAGATAGATAGATAGATAGATAGATAGATAGATAGATAGATGGATGGATGGATGGATGGATGGATGGATGGATGGATGGATGGATGGATGGACGGACAGGACAGACAGACATGCAAAAATGTGATGTTTAAGGTTACTACATCAGATTCTAAAGGTGTTCACAGAATGGAAATGTTGAGAGAGTGGTCCTATTCTAAACTTTAGGTTTGCCCCTTGGGCACACACAGGGAGAGCACTCCCCCAGAATGTGCCTGTGCAGGGAAGCTTTTGTTCTTTTTCAAATATCCCTGGGCTCTGAAACTCTTTGGCGAACTGATGGGCAGGACTGTCTACTGACAGTAGACCGCAGTGTGGCTTCCCTAGACTTTAAAGGGAGATCAGCTGGGATGAATTAATCTACTTGGACTTTTTATATTTGGCCTAATTCTCAGAAATGCATATTCAGCGTGAGGCTTATAAAATGTGCATTCAAAATACTGAAATTCTCCATACTGTGGTTCAGGCAAATGCTGAGCAAGCTAGCAGACCCTCCGTGGCAGGTGCTCAGAGAATGTGACAGTCCTGGGGCTTGTCCTTACACAGGGGGTTCAACTTTTTAATGAGGATGCCCTTCCCTGAACCTTCTGTTTCCAAGGGAAGGAATGAAATTCTGTAATGGTTCATCCTGCTGGGCTGAGGCCAGTCAGTAAAGTTGAAGCTAACCTTGTCATTGTGTTGACATTCAGAATGTGGACAGGTCCATTGCTTGGCACAATAGCTGCATTTTTAAACATTGTCTATTACGTTGAATCACAGTGCATGCTCATAATTCTCCCTTATTTGGCTTTGAAAGAAGACTTTTAAAGCATAAAATGTTAAACACCCCATACAACACCAATGTAGCCACATTTCTAGTTCTTTCCTTTCCTCCTTTCTCTCTTCCCAACCCTGGCAGCATCACCTGGGACATACAAGCTAGAACTACAGCGTCTCGGTCCCACCCAATCTTCCTAAATTAGAAAGTACATTTTGACCAGATCTCTTGGGGATTTACAGGGGGAACCCTCTTATGAAGCACAAATGTAGATAGCATGCTTTTCCATTGTCCTAGGTTCTGAGGTCTCCAGACTCTGAGGAATCCTGAAGGAGGACGGTCAGCTACATGGACGGACAGTAGGCACCGCTATGCTCGGAAGCCCAAAGCCCCCTACATACATACATATATGTAGCTGGCAGATGCATGGGTCGGGAGCTGCACAGCCCAAGCAGAGGAAAAAGCATCTGAAATATGAAGGAACTCGGACACTTGCCACCTGCAGAGCCCTTCTCACTACCGAGTGTGAAGTACCTACACATGAGCCTGTTTAATCTGCATTCGCCTTGACTCTTGCCTATGGATTTCCACACGAAATAGTCCTAAAAACACACCCAAGCCAGCAGAGGACTATTCTACCCCAAAGCCACTGACTACCTACTGCCCTCGGCATGAAGCCCAGGCGCCTCACCCTACCACGGCCACATCCTCTGCCCGGTAAATGTCCTATTGTCCAGATTCCACAGACAACCCATGGGTCCCCTACTCTTGCTGTGATGGGCCAGATTCCTGGGATCTTCCACTTTGAGATGGTACCTTTCCTGGTGCTGAGTGAGAAACAGGGCTCGCCAAAGTTTGTCTGCTTGCATCAGTCCAAAGCCTTGACTTCACACCATGTGCTGAGCATCCCCGCCACAGTAGTCATGTCTCAGTCCTGATCTATGATGTGTACAGTGGAAGTTATCACTTTAGTGAGAAAACTTCTTCACTCCATTATGATCTTTAAAAAAAATAGCTCATGTTTATAACTTGCAAGTATATTCTTTTAATCATCGGTGGCTGTTTAATCTGCTCATCCATTCGTAGTATGCATAAATGCCACACTTGTCAAATGCCTACCATCTACCAGATATGTGTGTATCCATCCACCTATCTGAGCTATTATCTGTCTGTCACCCATTCTTCTGCCATCTCTGTATACCATATAGCCATCCTCTGTATCCGTCTGTCATCCCTACCTGTCGTCTGTGCCTGCATCTAACTCTACACATGGAGGGAATGGGGAGGCTCCGTTGTGGGGAGAGCATCTCTCTTGCTGCTGTCCAAACCAAGAGTGGTTTAGGGACACAAGTGGCAGTTCTTGGATACACCTATGTGGCTTGATCAGAATGTTTCTATTCCGTTCGTTGGGCTTCAAAGGAGACAAGAACACATGGATAGGCAGAAACTATTTCAAGTTTTTATTTTAAGACAGAAACTATGGTAGCAGGGGTCCCCAAAGTATTCTTCTGTAAGAAGATTGCGTGCCTGCATTGTTTTGTGCATGTAATCCAAGAGCTGGATCTTCAACCATACCATTTCCATCTATGAGAAAATTCGTAAGTGTTTAGGGACATGGACATAGGATAGTCAAAATGACTGATTTTGTAAGGCACTTTTAGACTCCCAGTCACTTGTATAGGATGGCCACGGTTCTTTGAAGAGGTCAAGAGCTCCAGCCTATGTGAGCAGAAACACACACAACTGCAAGGGGGGGTCTAGACCCTCACTCATACATTAGATGCACCAAAGCATATTGGATACAAAGTGGATCTGTCACCAGTTTCCATAGAGCCACAGCCTCAGACTTCAGCTTTGAGGGGGAAAAGCTCAGCCAGCATGGAGACTCCAATTCAAATCCACATCCCTAACTCCCTGGCTTATCCTTTTAGCCTCTCTAAGTCCTGTGTCATCTATGGAGGCGCTGCTGCTGCTGCTGCTGCTGCTGCTGCTGCTGCTGCTGCTGTAGTCAGGATGAATCCTTTCTTCTCTGGGAGCTTGATTATCCCCTGCTTAGCAACAATGCTGGCTGTTTGCATGCCTGTCTTCCCTTCAACACATTAAGCATCACACGGAAGGAGATGTCTAATTGATCTCTGTCCTCTCAAGAGGCCACCTAGGGTGCTTCAGATACCAAGAAATGGTACTGAGCGTAATTGGTGGGCAGCCTGGGCTCTGGGGTTGGTGGATCTAGTAGTTGGGGAGGAACCAAGGATCTTCTAGAGAAGAGATTACACCCTTGGCCCTACACTGCTGATCCCACCCAGAACACAAGGTCCTGGGAAGCAGAAGAGCTCTCAGGAACGGAGCAGGAAGCCTCCCACAGTCATGTGCACCAGCATTTGCAAAGAATACAAACACAGTAAGGGCAGTTGTACCATGCACAGTCTTACATGTTGGCTTAGCATCCAGTGCCCAGAGCCCTTAGTATGGCAAAGAACAGAGAAATAACTTGGCATGTATGGCTCAATGCATTTTCTGAAAATCTTCTCTATGGACAGGTCATCTCTCCTGGCCATCAGCTTAGACAGCTGCGTAGGGCTGTCACTCAGCCTGGCTTTGAGGGTGGGGCAAATTCACAGAGATGTCATCGCTCCTGATTGTGTGGATAAATGCAGTGAGTGAACTACCACCCTATCTCATTTAAGGATGCGGTGATGAGGGGAGCCATCACCCCACATGCCTGGGCAAGTTGGGTTGCTGCTTGGGGACTCCATCCCTCCTCGTGGTAAGGATGAGGTAGGTACATGGAGCCTTCACTCTGCTTAGCTGTAGAAAGAATCAGGAGCCTGGGTCCACTCCCTTGCTGAATATCTGGACATATGTAAGTGTGTCTCTCCCAAACTCTAGCTTCTCTACCCCACTACTGCCTTTGCCAACAGCTGCTCCCGACTGAAGAGCCCACAGTCCATCTTGTTTCAGTCCCAAGACAAGTTGGCCTTCAGATTCTTCTTATCGCTCTGTTCTCAGACATTTCCATGGGATGGCTACAGGTTAACTTCATTTTCTAAACAAACTGTAACCAGGACCAAAAAAAAAAAAAAAAAAAAAAAAAAAAGCCCTGTAGTTTCTGTGTCATGATTTAGAGAAAAAGAATTCTTCCCTGGGGTGATTGCTCAACAAACAAATGGAACAGAGTTCTGGATTCCACATAGCACAGAGCCCAGTGACAGGAGTCCACAGATTTAGCACCAAGTCCACTCATCTGAGTCTGGCAGTGTATGAATTCCTCCATGTTCTATGCTTGCCCTAAGGACCATTTATAACTCTTCTTTCTGGCTGAAATTTCTCCTCTATATATACATGTCCCCTTTTGAGCTATGAATATCCTACTGAAAGAATAAAAAACTAGTCTTCCAATTAACCTTTCAAAAACATCACTGAGAACCAAGCCACCTGGGACATGGACAGCACCATTTCGGAGGCTGGGTTTTGGAGTCTGTGAAAGGCCAGCCAGGCACACGCACATTGGGATTAATGCCCTGCTCTGGGCTCTTGAATGTGGGTGGGGACAGCTGCTCTAAGTTCCTGTTGCAGTAACGATGGGATGTGACCTGGAACTTTGAGCTAAGCAGACCCTCCTCCCTCCTATCAGCTGTTTTTCTTGGGTCCCTTGATCACAGCAAGTGGAAAGGATACTTGGTGAGAAAAAACTGCCCGGTTTTCTTGTGGTTATTGACAGTATGATTGGAGTATCATCTCTTTCCAGAGTCCCACTATTTGAACAATTCTGTAGGGGCTCACATCGTTCTGGGATGCCAGAGTTTTAGTAAGCACTGCTTAGGGGCTCACTATCTGGAGAGCAAATTACTCAGGTCCCCCTAGAGACACACTGGTTGTCAAGGGGACAGGAAAGAAGTCCTCCAATCTTCAGTAAATAATACTGATCCCTCTAGAACACAAAAACTATTGCAACAAGTATGTCCCATTTGTGTTCACAGAGATAAAGCCTAAAAATACTTTAACAATATAGGGGGCGCTGGGTGGTGGTGGCACACGCCTTTAAACCAGCACTCAGGATACAGAGCCAGGCAGATCTCTGTGAGTTCGAGGCCAGCCTGGTCTATAGAGCAAGATCCAGGCAGGTACCAAAACTACACGGAGAAACCCTGCCTCAAAAACAAAACAAAAATATATAGGAGGAAAGTCTCACAAGAAAGTGCAAATGTAATGTTGTCCTTGAACCTTTGATATTAGTATGTAAAAAATTAAAAATATCTGCTGGGTGGTGGTGGCGGCGGTGGTACATGTCTTTAATCCCAGCACTCAGAAGGCAGAGGCAGGAAGATCTCTGTGAGTTCGAGGCCAGCCTGATCTACAAAGTGAGTTCCAGGACAGGCACAAAACTACACAGAGTCTCGAAAAAAAAAAAGAAAAGAAAAAAAGAAAGAAAGAAAAGAAAAGAAATTAAAAATATCAAAACTAACAAGATTCTGGGAAATATTATATGAGATTGGCATGTGAGAAGGCTCCCCATGAAACATTTGGGGCATGAAAGCACTTGAACACTAAATTCAGTCAAATAATAAGTAGACTTCTTGGAGTTCAATGTCTGTTCAGTAGAATCCCACTGGAAAGGGCTGGATGGAGAATTAGCCACAAGTACTACTGTGGCTGTTCCGTCACACCTCAGCCCAGCCAGGTGACAGCATGTCAAGCCAGCATCTCGGTGAGTGTCCACGGAAACCTTCCTGGGCCATTGTCCTGTGTCACAACCCAGCCCATCCATGAGTCGCCCTGTCTGGCTACCTCAGAGAAGGGGCTTGACAGGGACAGCAGAGTTCTGCACACATCTGAG
The DNA here is from genome assembly GCF_004664715.2 of Peromyscus leucopus. Classification (NCBI taxonomy): domain Eukaryota; kingdom Metazoa; phylum Chordata; class Mammalia; order Rodentia; family Cricetidae; genus Peromyscus; species Peromyscus leucopus. The sequence goes on along the minus strand of NC_051077.1, from coordinate 5,225,427 downwards.
ACTCAACACTCACTCATGCTCTCACTGTCTGTCTGTGTGTCTGTCTGTCTGTCTTTGTGTGTGTCTGTATCTCTTCTGTCTCTCTGTCTCTGTCTCTTTCACACACACACAGATTCTCAGACATATACAGACACATACAGAGACTCACTCACATATATACAGACACACATGCACACTCTCACACACACATACATTCACACATAGACATACACTCTCTCACAGAGACATAAACACGCATATTCTCTCTCTCTCTCTCTCTCTCTCTCTCACACACACACACACACTCATTTTCTCTCTCACACACAGATATACTATCCTCTCTCCTTCTTCCTCTCTCCCTTCTCTCTCTCTCTCTCTCTCTCTCTCTCTCTCTCTCTCTCTCTCTCTCTCTCTCTCTCTCTCTCTCTTTCCCCCCTCCCCACACACACACATACACACCCCTCTGATGACAGTCACCTGCTGAGCAGGAGGGCCAAACCATCTCTGAGGCTCAAAAGACAGGGCTGACCCTTGCCCTCTTCTGTGAAGAAGGCAGGAACAGGCCCACAGATAAAAGCCCTCCCCCTAGGACTCAGCCACAGCACTCCTCAGAGCCCTGATGCCACCCCTATGGTAACTCAGTATCTTCTGGGTCCCTGGCACCTGGTTTCGTGATAAGGAGTGAGACTGTCACAAAGTGCAATTTATCGATGTGGGATGAATTACAACCACCCTGTGGCTTTGTTTATGAGTCATGTTTTTCTTTTTTATTATTATTTTTAAGTTAGCATAAAAAGTAATGGGTCTCACTGTGGAATTTTCATGTCACTATAATTTGTTCTTTGTTTTTGCTTCATTCCCTACCACCCTTGCCTGTCTGCCTGCATCTTCTAGCTGATTCCTTTCCTCCCTCCAAATATTTTCTTCCTCTACCTGTACCCCATGACCCTCTCATACCCCTCTGCATCTCCTCCTTGCTCCTCATAGGCCCCTTTCCATCAGTCTGGGTTTCATCGCCCTCCCTCTCAGGTGCCTAAAAGCAGAAAGTCTTGGTGACAGCCTCACCTGTGGATGCTGGACCACTTTCACCAGCGTCTATTAACGAAAGAGCCACACTCGCACTCAGCAGATAATGACAATTATCGAAGCCCAGCCAAAGCGGACGCCTGCTTGAGGCAGAAACGCAGGATCCAGGCTTCCCACATCTGCTTAGGGGGACTCCGGACCCAGTGAGAAGGAAGATCAAGAAAGCAAGTGACCCAGAGCATTTGAGCAACGCCAGTGGTAGATGCCCTGATACTCCTCTTAGAAGGAAGGATGCCTGGCTTACTGTTCCTAGATGGGACCCTCGGCAAAATAAAAAAAAAAAGTAATGGTATAGGTGCTGAGCCGAAGAGGACTCAACTCAGAGCTTAACTTTTTAAGATTCTTACTGAATTTAATTAAATTAGAAATGCCATAGTAACAATGGAGAGGGGCTGGTTGTGTGACTCGGAAATACCATGCTGGCATCTAGTCCATCAGTTAAGGTTGAGGACATGAATCAGTTGGAGAGCACTGGTCTAGAAACCACCAATGAAGGACTGAGGCCATTGCTCAGTGCTGACCTATAAATCACACTGAGGCCTGGGGTATGTGGGAGAGTGCCTGCCTAGAATCTTCCAGTAAGGCAGGGGATGGCCCAGTGGTAGAGCATTGAATCCACCTAGAATCCACCAGTGAGAAGCTGGGGTGTGGCTCAGTTGTAGAATATCTGTATAAAAAGTACCAGTGATGAATGGAGGTGTGGCTCAGAGGGAGAGCCCCTGCCTAGAATCAGTGCTTTTCCAGGAGAAAGAGTCCCGCAAAGGTTGAACTAGCATGAGGTGGAGATTCCAGTAAGAAATCTCTGCATTGCATTCTTGGAATACCAAGTGAGGAAAACCTAGAAGAATCCTAAAGCCTCTCTCTTTTTTTTTTTTTTTTTTTTTACTTCCAAATTTTTTGTAGCATAGCCTAAAGCTTGACTTCTCGGCTGTGTCTCCAGGGTTATGGATGAGGACATTTTGGAGAACAGTGACCACCTACTAGAACTCCCGTCAAAAGACAGAGTTTTCTGATATTAAAATAAAGATCCATACTTGTTTGGAAAATCAAAGTTCTGACATCTCTGAACTCGGCTGTGATGTGCAAGGGAAACATAAAGTTTGTGGGGGGAGACACTGAGGCAAAGGGACAGGGAGAAGTCTTGGTTCCATCTTTAGTGACACTCCACAGACAGGCCTACACACAGAGCAGGAACATGGTGCTGAGACCACGTGCTCCCATGCCTGATGTGTGGTACCATCATGGACACTCAACTCTGATGCCCTCACTCCCAGTGGAACATGTAGAACACATGGTGGCCTGGCCCACCTTTCCTATTTCATAGATTCTAAGATGCTCTCTTATCTCCTCTTTATTTTCAGGTCTCTAGTTAGAAAACTTCTTAGCATCACTTGTGATCATTTACCATCCTCACTGGTCCAGTAAGATAAGACCTAGTAACGCTGTTCCTTGCCTCTGATGAAGACCCAGTTCCCAAACCTGACATGACTGCCTATCATACCTCAGCCCCTAGCTGAAGGGAACTCATAAATAGAGAACATCCCTTCAAAGCTCCACAATGAACAATGACCCTGGAGCCCAAACATGGCTCCAGAAAGAGCCCAACCTTGAAGATGATCACTGGCCATGTGAGATAACCAAGGACCTCTGAGCATCTAAAAGCAAGAAGCACAAAAGAAGCAGGGACTTTCCTGTCATCCCTGGGGTGAGTCAGGACCAACCCATCCCTGACATGTGGCAACAGACCACCTCTGAAGAGGCTGGGATCCGAGAAGTCCACAGTGGGTGGTGTTATAGACATTTGTGATGCTCAGTTAAGTGTGTGAAAGCAGGTGGATTCGGCAGATGTTTAGAAATTACTTTATCAATATACACTATATATCGTGTGTGTGTGTGTGTGTGTGTGTGTGTGTGTGTGTGTATGAATATATCTCTGTGTATCCAAGAGCTACCTAGATTATCCATATATGCCTTAAAGAGCTCTTTAAAATTTGCAAGTTAAAATTTTCACTGGGAAGGAAGGATTATGTCCTAATTTTATCTGCAGCATTTTAGCTAATATAAACTTATGACCTCTCTCTCAGTTGACGTTGCTGAGACTTAGTGAAGCAAGACAGGAGCTCTGTGTCCCACATAATTCACCTGTTAAAAGTTCACCCCTGAGGTTACAGAGCTGAGAGGTGGGGGCCTTGGGGGTGAATGAGTCCTGAGACCTCTCCAAGTGTCCTGCCCCTTCCATGTTTGAGGACACAGAGATGGGGCCATCTATGAACCAGAAATCCAGACTTCAGTAGATGCTGGATCTGCATTGCATCTTTACCTTGCATTTCTGACCCCTGGAAAGGTCAGCAGTGACATGTGTTGTTTGTAGGTCAACCACACTGTAGTGTCTGTGTTATAGACAACCAAACCAACCAAGGCATGCAGCACTGGCCTTGCTCCCACATGGGGACCATGTTAAAATTTGGCATAATCTTGATTTATCGCAGTTACTAAGTAACGGGCTTTTTTGTTTTGTTTTGTTTTTTTAAGCTACAGAAATTGAATTTTCTTTTGTTTGCTGTTTTTTAACTGACTTCTAAGCAGAATTTCGCAATTTCTTGTGGGTGGAGGGTGAGGACACAAAGCAGAAAAGAAGAGTCATTGTTCTACAAACGTTGGCATTTCAGTCAAGTCAAAGAAGCCACTGGGCCAATGGACAAAATAGGCAAAGGACAGCAAACCCAGAGCAGCAGTGAGGGTGGAGTGGACTAAGACACACACCCAGAGCAGCAGGGAGGGTGGAGTGGTCTAAGACACACACCCAGAGCAGCAGGGAGGGTGGAGTGGACTAAGACACACACCCAGAGCAGAAGGGAGGGCTGGAATAGGGTTCAGCTGGCCGCAAGCATGAAGCACCTGATTCAACTCCAGCATCACATCGAACAGACTGGTCTCCTGTGCCTGTGACTCTACAACTCTGGAGGTGGAGAAGGAGCGTCAGAAGGTCAAGGACATCCGCAGCTACATAATGAGTTATAGGCGAGCCTGGGATCCAGAAAACAAAGCCGTTTAAAAAAACAAAAAAGCCATAGGTCACCAAAGGCACACACTCATCTCTGGTCTAGCCATCAGACTATCCCTGAAATGCAGGGACTCTGGGTGAGGTGACCCCTCGCACTAGGCCTTTCATCTCTTCACAGCCTGTCCTGTCTACAACCTTACCACAGAGATGCCTCCACAGGAATACTCTAGCTACCTGCAGCCACGCCTTCCCAGCCATTCTGACTCCAACCCTCGGGAAACCTAGGCCCACATCAACTCTTCCTTAAGCTGCTGTTGATCTTGGTATTTTATCTACGCAACAGAAAAGTAAGTACTGCAAACAGGAAGACCTTCTGCAGATCTTCCAACTGAACAACACTAGATTTGTTGCCTAACTGAACCCCACTCTACAACCTACTGGAGCTGCTCTAAAATCGGCCTGTTGTAGAGCCCCACTTCCTTTCCAATGGAAACAACTTCTCTTCTGCTAGCAAACAGCCTCTCCCCGAAATGTTCCCAGTCATGCAAAAAGACACAGTCCTTCCATCCTGGCAAACCCACCAACTGCAGACACAGATCCCTCTCAACCACAGCCCACACACTGTTTGCCACTCAGGAGCATGTGCCAGACATGCACGGACATGATCTTATCAGTGCCAAGAATGACTACTTAAAGACTGAGTAGGAATTTGGGCACTGGTGAATTAGGGGTTAAGGACGTAGAAGCTGGGCCAGCAAGGTGGCCCAGTGGGTAAAGTCAATTGCTACCAAGCCTCATAACTTGAGATCTATCCTCAGAACCCAAAAGGTAAAAGGAGAGATCCAGGTGCCCTCTGACCTCCACACATACACTATGCATGCACCCAATGCATACTCATTATCATATACACAACTGCACACACCTACATAAATTAATATTTTTTTTAAGTTGGTAGGTCAAAAGATCTAAATGTTCGTTAGAGGTTCTTTGTAAACCAAGTAGCATAGCTGTCATTTTTTATAGGGGCTCTTTTTCTTTATTCCCTTTAAATGTGGCCTTGAAATTCGGTGTGTGGGAGAATATATGAATACTGGATCAAAGATGTGTTGTCGGCATATTTTATGAAGATTCCCTACAATCTAACTACAAAGCACCAGCAGGAGAGATTATTTCATTCTGCTTGACATGAAATTATGCAGAGGCGCTTCCAGTCAAAACAGACACCATCAGGAAATGCAATCACTTCAGTCCAATGCTCCCCTCTGTCTTCAGAACGCTCACAGAACCTTGGCTCCAGCAGGCACACCTTCAAAATTTGATCATCTGCACAATTTCAAAGCTCCAATAATAAAAGATGAAATGATATGTAATCCCATCACCTGGGTTTAGTAAAATAGGTACATATGACACAAATACCCAAGAACACCAAATATTTACACAAAAGCAAAGACTCAGAGAAAACTTGCTAATCATAGTAGTCTCCAAATTATCCAGGGAAGGGTAGCACAAAATGGCTTAGTGGTGCCTCCTGATCTTTGAAAAAATATAATAGCTCTGTGGATGCCCATGAACCTTTCCTGGGATGGATGCTTTAGAGTGTCCATGAGCCCTGTGCCAGTGACCATGCAAGAGACAGAGTAGCCCAGTCACCAGGGATTCAGACTCTGTGGGTACCAAGCTTTCTGGTTGGCTATGAATGTGAACTTCCCACAAAGTTGGAGTAGCAAATACACAATGTGAGAAGCCCACCCTAGTCTAGGGCAAGGAGGCAGCTCATGTTTCATGTTGGAGCTGAGAGGTCGGTCCAGGAGGAAGTCAGGAAGAAAGCAGAAGAGGGAGGGAAAGCCAATCTGGCAGGAGAGGCCTTCTGTTGAGGTAAGGAAGCCCCATGGGTGAGTCGCTCATACTGAGAAGCACCATCAGTAGTCTTGAGTGACTGGACTTGTTCCTTCGAGTTGATCAAGGTTGAGAAATGGTTTGGATATAAGCCCTCACTGGGTGTGCATAAAGGGTGGTTCTCATGGAAAGACACAGCAAGCTGTAGTTAAATAGGGCACGTTGACTAGGAAGCCATGACAGTTGTACAGGGAAAATCACCCCATGGCCAGTGGTAGAGGTAGTAGGGACAATGTGCGAAGAGACAACCCTGCTATGAACATTCAGAAACTGAATGTCTTTCAGAACAGCTCCCAGATGAGGCACAGCTTAACACAGCTGTCAGGAACCCAGGTCCCACTTATGGGAGGATGAGAAGACCATAAATTCTCAACTGCACATCACATGAGAAATGGAGGAGTGAATGGGCCCAGGACCTGGGGTCTGTGGAAGACAGAGGAGATTTAGGGACAGAAGTAGAAATGTTGTCTATTAATGTTGGAAAAACTGTACTTTGAAAAATGGTTGCTTTTAGAAAGAGTAGAAATAGGATTGGGGGAAGTAGGGAATCGCCCTGGAAGATGAGCATGTCTAACATACTACTTAAAGTCCTCTAGATCCTTTTGTCCCAACTCTGGAAGACACCTGTGTCAGGTCTCCCTTCTTAAGGATCCTGGCCTGGAAGTGTGCAAGAGAATGTCTTATATCAGGATCACTACCGGGCAGCATCTCAGATGAGTGACAGACCAGAAGAGGAGCCAGAGCCCTGGAAATCCTCACATAACAATGCTTAAAGGAGGAAGGTCACAAGGGATGAGGGACTCTGATACTGAACCCTAAAATTGAAGAACATGCTACAGTCTACTCCTTGGCCTTAAGAGATTGTGTAGTGTTGCCTCTGTGTTCTACTTTGGGGTGAAATTGTGATGGTCCCACTCCATGAGCTAATCCACCCAGACTGGAGGACAGAGCCATCATGTGTCTCCTCTGAGGTCTGTCTGAACAAAGTCTTCAGAATGCCCTGGTGCTCACGCATCCTCAGCTCTGCTAGTTTTTACTCTCAAGCCCAGGGACTGGAACCTTGCTCTGCAGGGCATCATACCCACTGCACTCATGTGCATGCCTCATCAACCCCAGCTATTCCTTGTGAGGACCTCAGTGTCTGCATCCTCTACCCCTACATTAGGCCCTGTTTCACATACCTGCTGGCCACCCTACAGCATTTCTGGTCTGGCCCTGCCTGACATGGAGAAATGATTTATGAGAGAGTTACCTCTGGTGCCACCAATTCCTTGTCCTGTATTGTTGAGATGAAAAGAATGGTACGGTTGGCAGCCAGAGCTCATTTCTCACAGCCAATGAAGCCATTGTTCAAATTCTGTTTCTGCTCCAAAGAAGACACAGCGGAGATTCCAACAGTGAAGCCAGTGAGACCCTTCCCTGCCAGCAAGTTTATTCTGCCTGCTACATGAGGCCATCCTTACATAATAAGGAGACTGTAGACTGACTTTACATCCACACTCAACTGCAGGATTGAGGATATCCACAGCTCTGCTGGAGGACACTTCAAGGTACTCACCTCAGTTGTCACTATTCACAGCACTAATCAGCCCAATAGTGGAGATCCAGACCCCACAGCACCCACAGAGTCCACAGGGCTCACAGAACCCAGAGACCACAGTTCCCACAGAAGTCACAGTGCTCACACAGATCACAGTTCCCACAGTGCCCACAGAGACCACAGCTCCCACAGAGGTCACAGTGCTCACACAGATCACAGTTCCCACAGTGCCCACAGAGACCACAGCTCCCACAGAGCCCACAGTGCCCACAGAGACCACAGTTCCCTGTGACAGAGCCCACAGTTCCCACAGAGCCTTTGCTCGCATAGATGGGATGAACTAGAATATACCCTGAAGAAATACATCAAACACTCTAGATAGTCCATGGTCATTCAGAATCAAATACATGTCTGAAATAACTACCAAGTGTGTACAGAGCACTCACTCAGTAGATGGACTCCTTGGCTTATGTCCCTTCAAGAGCAGAGTCCTTCATCCATGTGCATGAAGGCCTGCCTCATGTGAAGAAGAAGCAGCAATCTTGAAATCTCTTCTCACTTCCTCTCTTATTTGGGGGATCTGATGGCTAAAAAGACAAAAGAAAGCAGAAGCTTATCTCCTCCTTCTGTACCAAGGGCACCACACTGCATCATGAGCACAGACAAGGAAACCACACTGCATCATGAGCACAAACGAGGGCACCACACTGCATCATGAGCACAGACAAGGAAGGGCACCACACTGCATCATGAGCACAGACAAGGAAACTGTACTGCATCATGAGCACAGACAAGGGCAACACACTGCATCATGAGCACAGACAGGGAAACCACACTGCATCATGAGCACAGACAAGGAAACCACACTGCATCATGAGCATAGACAAGGAAACCACACTGGATCATGAGCACAGACAAGGAAGGGCACCACACTGCATCATGAGCACAGACAAGGAAACTGTACTGCATCATGAGCACAGACTAGGGCAACACACTGCATCATGAGCACAGACAAGGGTAACACACTGACTGCATCATGAGCACAGACAAGGAAGGATACCACACTGCATCATGAACACAGACAAGGAAGGACACCACACTGCATCATGAGCCCAGACAAGGGCACCACACACTGCATCATGAGCCCAGACAAGGGCACCACACTGCATCATGAGCATAGACAAGGGCACCACACTGCATCATGAGCATAGACAAGGAAACTGTACTGCATCATGAGCACAGACAAGGGCAACATACTGCATCATGAACACTGACAAGGACACCACACTGCATCATGAACACAGACAAGGGTACCACACTGTACTATAAGCACAGATACTGGCCACAGTGGTATGATTTGCTTCACTGTCTAAGCACTGGCTTGCTCAGGTGCCACAGTTTATCACAGGTTCCAATAGGCATTGGAGACTTGGCCATTTCACCTAAAGATGTTATTCAGGTACAAAGATCCCTATCCAATAGGTGACAGCAAGTGGCCCACCATCCACAGGTCTACATAGTCTACAGACATAAGAGGAGGGGCCCATCTCTTCCGAAGAAAATGCCTTTCTTCACATTTAGCACAATTCAACTCCATTCAAGCCTGAAAGAACAAATTATAGAAAATCCCCTCCCATCTCCATAGTCCCAGCCCTGAAGAAAAGCATTCATGTCTTTGTATGCACTCATCGCTACCTCCCTGGGCCTGTGGCATGACCTATCTCCCCGTGACATGTGACATAGTGTCAAAAAGCCTGTGTGATGCCTTCTGCTCTCTCTCTCTCTCTCTCTCTCTCTCTCTCTCTCTCTCTCTCTGTGTGTGTGTGTGTGTGTGTGTGTGTGTGTGTGTGTGTGTGTGTACACATTAATTGCATAATTGTCAGAAATCTCCTGGGTGTTGTGTGTGTGTATGTTTAAGTGCTTTTGAGGACGGAGGCCAATGGCAGATATTTCCCTCATGTTCCTCAATCTCTCTCCCCCTTATTTTTTAAGACAGGATTTCTCACTCTCGCTGTTGCCTGGGACTTTCCCATTTGTCTAAACTAGCTGACCAGCAAGCTCCAGAAATCTTCTTGTCACTTCCTCAGGTAGGGGTTGCAGGTCTGCCCTGCTTGGCCTCTGTTTAGCTTTTTTTAGCATGGGTTCTGGGGGGCTGAGTCACCTCCCTAGGCCTTCTGTGGCTTCTTTTGCCTATCACCTCCAATGCCCAGCCTGGCAGACTGCCCCTGCCTAGCTTAAGGAAACTCTGAGGAGATGCTGGTCGTACATACATCACAGCAACACTGTGGTTTTGCCTGTGTACCTGCCTCACTTACTTACAACCTCAGTCCTGCGGTGCTGATTCTTGCTAGCCTCATTGCATTCTATAGGCAGCGATCACCCCGTGCTTCCTCTCTAGAGACCACTGTAGCACAGTGGGGTTAAGTGACTGCCCGGGGTTTCTCAGCAAGTACCTGGGAAGGAACCATGGTGAACGGCAGAGGGAAAGGTCTCAGCTGTCACTCTGCTCTGCTCAGCTGGAAAGCGGAGTTCAGACCCCAGATTCAGCTTGACTGATTGCCTGGCCTGGCTACTTCCCCACTAGGGAGGGAAGACAGAAGAGGAACTCTGAGGACCAAAGCTGGATGCGGAAGGGAATCGAGCATGTTTTGGGGGGACAGGCATCCTGCCAGACTTCACCTAACACAGACCTCCACTCGTTAGATGCTCTGCCCTGACTTGCGCAGGCCCTGGACGGCTAACATGGCGTTAGAAGCAACAATGAAGCTGAAACACATCTGCAGCTACTGTGATTCTTGGTTCCATGTGTCCCCACAGGGACAAAAGAGCCTCACATCTTCTGCTCATTCACTCCTCAGGACTCCCAGGTTCTCTCTGAGCTGAATGAAACTTGTGGTGAAGGGGATTCCATCAGGGAAGCGACTGAGGCTTCACTGAGAAGCAGACACAGGGGGATGTAATGTACAGAGAAGCTTCTATTATAGCCTGTTCCACTCTAGCTCCATTACAGAACCAAAGTGGAGGTGCCAAGACCAAGGAAAGCAGGGAGGCATAGTAGAAGTCACACCGCTCCATCCAAGGGCATATTTTCCGAGAAAGCCATAAACTAGAAGAGATAGTCTATATGGTGCATTCCAGGAGTGTGTGTTTCTTGCCATATTTGGGATGATTTGGGGTTCGCAGATCCCTGGTGTTCTGTATAATCCTAACATGCTACAGACCTACTTCAACAGACTGATTCCTTCCGTCCCCATGATCTTTGTCTACTTGTGGAACTAAAAGTATTCAACCACAGCAGGGACACAGGTGGGATGCCCCAGCCCCCAACCCCAGAAAGGAGGGAGGGCCCGAACACTCACAGCAGCCACAGAGCAAACAAAGCAGGAGCCAGGGCCCAGGGGAAGTGAAGGCAGCCATTGGGCAAAGTCTACCATAAGATAGGCCCAGAGTCAGAGGAAACATCCAGAGCCTCTCACTCACTCACTACTTACGTCAGAAAACAGGATTGCACATCATTCCAGTACCCATCCAAATGAGCCAACAACCAAGAGCTCATCTCCCCACACCCACAACATGTTTGTGAGGTTTGTATCCTATATTACAGTCCTGTATTAATTTAGTCAATGTGGAGATAATTACAAGGCCCAGCACTGTACCTTCTAGGGCAGTAAAACCAAAAGGGCATTTCAGAGACCTGCAGGGGCTTCTCCCTGCCCACTGAACTGGAGGAGGCATTTCATTGTGTTGTTTGTTTACATGCTGTGGAGCATTTTCACACACCATAGTGAGGCAGGCAGTGTGCTGGCTCATCTTAGCTTGTTGGCTGGTGTGTGGCACATGCCATCTAGCCAGCATCCTTCTGGAGAGACATGAACTGGTGAATCCACAGACTGGGTGAAGATTGCACTCACCAAAAGGACAGAGGTCACTCAACTCATGGAGGACCCAGTAAAGCTACCCTGCAACTGGAACCTCCATCCGTTATCTTCAAACCCCAAAGCTCCTGATTGAAAGGTGACCATGAGTCCCTCCATAGCTCCTGCTCTCCTGGGTCTCAGGCTGAAGGTAGGGCTTCATGACCAATTGTGTGAGTCAACCCCCAGCTCTTTGGACTTCCTATGGAGCCCTGACTACAGAATTCTTTCACTCTGCCCAGCATTTCTGGAGTAAATTTAGCCTGCTGTATCCTGAGAGATAGCAAGACTTAGATGAGATAGGACAGTGAATTTTAAGAGGGCTTCAGGCATTGTGGTCCATATGAACCATGGCCCTTTAATGATGCTGGACAGAGCAAGAAGCCCAAAGAGGCCTATCCTTCTAAATCTACTGGGCTAACACCTATTCCTTGGTCCAGGTTCTCTAAGAGAAGCATTGTTATCTAAGGGTGACTCAAAAAGGGGTGGGTGGGACACAACTGGTGTGTGTCAACATTTGCAAGGAAGAAACATAAATGTCCCCCTGCAGGAGTTCATGGAGTGATCTCTGACCAAAGAGGGACATAACAACTAAGAAAAGGCATGGGGTACTCTGGGCACCCACATGCTCTGGAGTGATGCACCAGTCTAGACAGGAGCAGGCACATGGATGCCTGCAGAGAGCCAGGCTCCTGTGCACTTGGAATTTTCCTCAGTAGAGAGCCTGGAGGTAGACAGCTGGACTCTATCAGATCCACTTCTCGGGCCTGCACACTGCTCCGCCTCTGCAGAAAACAGAGGGCATTCTGGGAATGTATTTTTAGGTTCCAGTTTGAGGAGCGTTGACCTAAGAAGCTAAAAATATGTGGTGGGGGAAGGCATATTTGCATTGCGGATTACTTCTTGTAAAGTAATTAGTCTTTCTAATGTGTGGGAAAAATTTGCTCGGGTTCTCACAAGAAACAAAAACACATTTTAGAAGGAACTTGCTCCTCTGGGGTGTCTGAGCATTCTAATTGGAGAACCCTGACCTCAGGGATGCATGTAGGACTCCAAGAAGCAGACAGCCTCCATGAATTCCTGCTCAGAGAAGAGCTGGAACCTGGGTTCTAGAATAAGAGGATTCCAGAAATGGGAAGGATGGTTTGGGTCATAGCTTCCTAGTTCCAATTTGCTCATTCCTATTGATTCAGGAAAATCATTTTTCAGGCCACAGTGCCTTGTATCTATACCTAAGGTGTCTGTTTGCATTTTCTCCTCTCTCTCTCTCTCTCTCTCTCTCTCTCTCTCTCTCTCTCTCTCTCTCTCTTTCTCTCTCTCTCTCTCTCTCTCTCTGTGTGTGTGTGTGTGTGTGTGTGTGTGTGTGTGTGTGTGTGTGTGTGTGTAGCAGCAGCATGGGAAACCACAATTCCCTGAGACCATACCACCTGCTGCGTTCTCTTAAAATGCCCTATCCTATCTCTAGCTAAGTCTTGATCTCTCAGGACACAGATATTAGAATTCCCTCTGGGAAGGCTGATCAGGGAGAATGGATACCACAGTCCAGAGTTCCAGAGAAAGTCCCAAGAGCTGAGGATTGACAGCTCTCAAAGAACCTGAGGTGTGGGGGGGGGGGTCTTAGGTTCACCTTGAAACCAGGAGGTTTGGCATCTAAGGACAATGGATGGAAGTCCCAGCCACAAGTTACTTTAACTGGGTCTTCCATGAGTTGAGTGACATGAGATTAGGGAAGACAGTATTCGCTCAGTCTGTGGATTCATGTGCTGATCTCATCATGACCCAGCATTTTCTGATTCCCTGAGATAAGAGGGCCTGCTTTGGGGGGGGGAGCTCCTTAAACCCCAGAATTCAAGGGAGCATTAGGGCTCCAGTTACAAGGAAAACGTATCAGTGCCACTGTATCTCTGTAATTGTTTGCATGCCAATGGATACAAATGCCACTGCAGCTACAGCCCACAGATGCCCGGGTACCCAGGAGACTAGCATATGTCACTTTTATCCCTTGAGCAGATTAAAGGCTAGATGAGTAGCAAGAGCATCATTAGATAATCTTACTAGCTTGGATCTATGGATGGAGTCCCTGGTTTTGGTAAAAACACAGAACTAGAGATGACTATGCTGGTAAAGTGCTTGCCACAAAATCACAAGGACATGAGTTGGAATCCCCTGTACCCATGTAAAAAGCTAGGGTGGCATAGTGCTTTTGCAACCCTAGCATCAGTAAGGGAAAGAAACAAGGGGATCCTGGAACTTGCTGGTCACCCAATCAAGCTGAATCAATGAGCTCCAGGTTCAGTGGGAGATCAAGTCTTCAACAAAAAAAGAAAGAAAGAAAGAAAGAAAGAAAGAAAGAAAGAAAGAAAGAAAGAAAGAAAGGAAGGAAGGAAGGAAGGAAGGAAGGAAGGAAGGAAGGAAGAAAGAAAGAAAGAAAGAAAGAAAGAAAGAAAGAAAGAAAGAAAGAAAGAAAGGAAGGAAGGAAGGAAGGAAGGAAGGAAGGAAGGAAGGAAGGAAGAAAGAAAGAAAGAAAGAAAGAAAGAAAGAAAGAAAGAAAGAAAGAAAGAAAGAAAGAAAGAAAGAAAGAAAAGAAATGAAAAAGACAAAAGAAAAAAAGGAAGTGGAGGACCTGGAGAGTGATCTCAGTATTTAATAATACTTGTTCTTGTAGGGGACCTGGGTTTGTTTTCCAGCATCCACACGGCAACTCACAACTATCTATAACTCCAGTCCCAGGGCATCTGATGCCCTCTCCCAACCTATATGTGCAGCCAAACCACTCACACACACTAAATAATATAATTAAAAACAATGACGTAGAGAATGGTTGAAGAAACCACTGGGCGTTGAATTCTACATTCACATATACCCACACACAAGTGGGCACATAAACATGTACACACACACACACACACACACACACACACACACACACCAAAACAAACAAACACAGCCAATGTTCATCATATCTCTTTACAACCTCATCAGGGTCAGCAACAGACAACTCAGTAAAAGTCATTTCCACATAAAAAGATTTCACCAATGAGAGACCACAAAGGCAACTGTGAGCACCCAGAGTCAGGCATGTTACCTGATTTGTTTAGTGATGCTTTCAGGTTCTAACCTTGGTTCAGCTTCCACAAAGACTAGCCAAAGGCCCTCCCAGATGATGAGTGGCAAGCTCCTCCAAGCTGTTCTAAAAGGAAACATCCAACCAAGTGTGGGGTCTCTACTGAGATGGCCCAATGCCCTGTTTCTAAAATCACCAACTAAGCTTAACCATGATGGGTACAGTACAGATTAGCACGCGCATGTCATTTTGAACCTTTTGCCTTTGCCCACGGCACTCCTTGTGGCTACTTATCTATTCATTCATGTCTGTGGCAGGCCGAATGTTATTCAATTCAGTGAGGAAACTCATTCACCAAACCAGAATCAGAACACAGATATCCCACCCTGACACACAGGACAACTCCCCTGTGCCCTCCAGCAAGGTGGTTTCCACTTCTAAGAGATGAAAGTAAAGCCTAGATTAATGTTCATATGTGCTGGGTCCGTACACTCAGCTCCTTCCAGAGGACAGAGAAGAGAGGCTGGACATGCAGTGTTCTGTGTTTATCTTCAGAGGCATTAACATGATCTCAAAGGAGAATGTTGATATTTTGTTAGCATTTCTTTGTAAATAATCATTTTTGACCTGTTGGACTTCTACATACTTGCTGACACTTCTGTACTCTTAAGCAGAGAGGGGCTGAGTCCTCCAAGGCTGGAATACATGGGTTCTGGATATCACATGTGACAGTCAACCTTTCAATAGACCTGGCTTCTGTTTCCTCAGATAGGACAGATTAATTTCTTCAAGTAGTTGAAAATTTGTTTCAAGAAATACGGTAACAGCTCCAACTTGCCCCTCCAGGGATGCAGCACCCTCACAGAGGTGAGGAGATAGAGGGGGCTGCCTCAGCCCTGCAGATGGCGTGGTTCACAGGGGCAGACCAAATGCAAGATTCCTTCGCTGCACATATGAACACTCACAGGGGAGACTCGCACAGGCATTGACTTCTAATGTAAACTCTTGGCCTGGAACCAAACGAGAGTGTACATCTAAAGAATAATTCATAACACTTTAACAAATGCTTATGGTTGGGTGAGTGTTACAGATAAAGATAAATAAAAATCAGTCATACACCCAAGAGAAACCAGGGCCAACACGACCACTCTACTGCGGCCTGTTTTTGCAGTCAGCCAAGTATAAAACTAATCCAGGGCTATGTGATTAAACTGTGTCCGATGCGCAAAACTCCACAGTGACAAGACCAGTCGGCAGCAGTTGAGAGTGTGCCCACCAGAGAGCCAGCTAAGATCCTAGGCAAGACTGGGGAAGGTCTTTCTGTGAGGACACAACTTGCCATGATGATTATCGAAGCTGAATTAGAACAATGACAACTCTTGATGCTGTGAGTGCTGCAGCTCCTAATTAAACATCTCTAAGTGGTCAAGCCATCTCCCAAACTCCTGCAACCAGCGTTCAGATTTACTGTGGAGAGCGCGCTTCCAATTCCACATCTACTGAAAGCGCTAAGTCAACACTGTGCCCTTGAAGTACCCTCAATCAAATCAGCCACCACACTGGCCAAACAATGACTGCACCACAGCACCAAAGCTTGACTGCATGCCTTATGATCCTCTCCAGCAACAGGCAACAAGGTACTGGCCAGTCTCCCCAGGGAAAAAAAAGAATAGGGTCCTGGCAGAATCCATCTTCCCTCCATACTAAAAGTATTGGGAGAAATCCTTCACTGGGGAGGTGTAAAAAAACATCCACCTCCTCCTTACAAGGTCCCAAAGATAAACAAAACAGAACCCCACCACTGTTCACCCTTCTGAGCCAATAGGCTCGTTCTTGGCGCTTACTTACAGAGCATGGATGGGGGTTTGAGTACAGGAGTTGGGTGACCCCAAGGCAGCATGGATGATGGTGTCTCCATAGCTGCGTAGACGTTTCTCCTTTGGCCTACCTTCCCACAGCCTGAAACCCTGCAGCCAGGGCAATTTGGGCAGAATGTGCACACAAATAACCAGGAGGAGTGGCTCAAAGCCAATGACCCTCCCTACCTGTCTTTTCTCTGAGGGAATTACCAATAGTCCGCAGGCCCAGCTCCCAACCACAGCTTCTAAGCAGGGGCAGCTGGTCAGTCAAAGATGGGGACTATTTTGCTCAGAGGACCACATTGTACAGCCCAAGATTTACTAGATACATGTGGCTTTTCTTGCACAATCTCTGTGAAAAATTCCAAACAACCTGAGTGGGCCTGGAGAGATGGCTCATCAGTTAAGGGCGTTGACTGCCCTTCCAGAGGACCCGGGTTCAATTCCCAGCACCCACATGGCAGCTCACACCTGTCTGTAAATCCAAGATCTGACACTCTCACCCAGACACACATGCAGGCAAAACACCGATGCACATAAAGTAAAAATAAATAATTTTTTAAAAAAATATCACGGAATGTGGGGCTTCTAGGGGAATGACCTTTTGAATACCAGAGACTGGTCCTGTTATTAGGACACAGCAGATGTCACTTGTGGGCTACTGTATTAGGTCTCAGTCCTCTGAGAGGCTGACCTGCGACCTTGGAAGCATCTAAGCTTTGATTATATGTGTTTCAGGCTCTGTAAAGGGCAGGTAGTGGCTTGTCATCAGGGCAGCATCCTGTCTAAAAACCACAGCAGCAGCAGAGCAGTCTCCTGGCAGACCTAGGTAATGCTATTAAGAAGTTTACAAGGCTCTGTGGAGAAGGTATTACATATTGGTTCCCAAAAAAGCTCTGGTTATTACTTAGCTGGGCCATGGCTTTCCACTGTGCTGACCTCAATCCCCAGCAGGAAATGGGTTTTCCTAGGGTGTTTCCATATACACAGAATGTCCCCGCACAGAGCAAATGCACTCTCTCCACAGGAATGCCGTGGGTCCTCTCAGCTGACTCCACTCCAGGTGCACACCTTCCTTTGGGCTTGGAAAGTATCACCGTAAGTAGCTGCTTGGTTGGAGGCTCCACTAGATTCTGGGGATGGCAGTCCTCCCCCAGCAGGGTGTTCGACGTGCAGAGTCACCATAACCCTAGGATCACCACCACAGCAGCAGCCTGCTAGGACATCAGACCACTGGGCAGGCCCAGTCATTGCTGCTTCCTCCTCCTCCTCATCCTCATCCTCCTCATCCTCCTCCTCATCATCATCCTCATCCTCATCCTCATCCTTCTTCTTTTGTTTTTCTGTTTTGTTTTGTTTTGTTTTTCAAGACAGAGTTTCTCTGTGTGTAGCCCTGGCTGTCCTAGAACTCTCTTTGTAGGGCAGGCCTCCACCTCCCAAGTCCAGGGATGAAAAGGTATTCACCACCATACCAGGCCCCAGTTATTGCTTCTTAAGAAGAGTAAAGAGGTCCCCACCCCAGACCTGCTGCTTAGGGAAAGGGGACATCCACATCTCCTGCCGAGGCATTATCTTTGGTGTGACCAACCTGCCTTTGGCTTTTCTTCCCATTGGGAACTTTGTCTAGTCATAGCTTCTCTCCAGTTTGAGACTGGGCTGTGCTGGGAGATTCCCTGTAGCCAGTTCACGGAAACACAAGTCAGATGTTTGCTTCTAAAGACAAACCCGGCCTGCAAGTTGGTTCTGCAGGCAAAGTGATTGCTGCAGAGTTTGATCCCCAGAACCCACATGAAAATGGGAAAGGAGAGAGTCAGCTCCACAAACACACACATGCCATAGGACGTATGCTCAACTCCACACACACACACACACACACACACACACACACACACCATATATACATATATACACATATACATAATTTTTTTAATATCTAAAGAAAGCCTTCAAGTAGAATGCTTAACAGCCATTCCACTTGAGCATCTGGATTCCAGGTGAGGAAGCTCCCAGGTCACCAAAGCACTGCCCTGTCACAGAAGTACAAATTGCAGAAAGCCTTTCCTGAGGATGGCATTAGAGGAATTGGTGCTGTCCATCAGAAGTCCAGGGTCTGAGAGAGATGAGATGCTTCCCAGCATGGCAAGAAAACCGAGGCAGGCAACCTGAGAGTGACCACAGACTGGTGGAGGAGTCTTACCAAGGCATTTAGACTAAGCGCAAGCTAATGTGGAACCTTCTCATGACTCACCCCCAGGCTGGGCTGCCCCGTAGGAAAGACATCTTGGTCAGCAGATTTTGCCCAGTTAATAATCCCCATCCCACCGGGCCTGTAGGTATAGCAGCTTCTGTCTTCACAGATCCAGGTCAGCAAGTCTCTGCTTTCGATTTCCTCACAAAGGGAGCGTGTGCAGGAAGAGCACACCCACTGTTTTAACTGGGGTGCCAGATAAAGTAGAAAAGAAGCCATGTGCCTCCTAGTGGGGTTAAAGGTTAGATGTCAGTCTATGACACTGGAAACCATGGAGACGAGGGTCATAAGCACTGAGAATCTCTAAGATATCCTCTGTCCGTGGTTTCTTGATATACTATACTGATGGGTTTAAATGTCACCACAGAGACAGTTAAATTGGATAGGTAAATGGGGATCGACTTTTTTTTTTTTTTAATTTTATTTTATTTTACAATCAGCCACGGATTTCCTTGTTCTCCCCCCTCCCGCTCCCCTCCCCTTCCCCCCAGCCCACCCCCCATTCCCACCTCCTCCAGGGAGGGCAAAGCCTCCCCCGAGGACTGAGATCAACCTGGTAGACTCATCGACTTCTTAACATGCATAGAGCAAAGAACTGCCCCCAGGCCACTCCTCACATACCCAGGTATTGCAGAACAGACAGCTCTGCGCATCTGGGCGTTCATTATTGAGATCGTTCATGCTGCCAAACCAGAAAGAAAGTTTTCTCCTTCTTCACCTCCTTAGGCAGAGTTGCCAGTGTTTAGAATAATAATAATAATATACGTGATTCAAACGGGGTGCTTCTTCACTGTGGCCGTCTGGCCAAGCGCCTGCACAACCCTCAAACATAGGGCAAGTTCGCCACCTACTGGCAGCATTGATCGTTACAGTACATTTGGCTTTCGTCACTTGCTCTCTGTCTCTTCTCTTTCCTGTCTAGAAGATGCGGGAAAATAAGTCACCACTACATAGCACACCTGTGCTCCAGGGAGCAAACAGGCTATCCAGCCCATCTCGGTCATGATGTGTGTCTTCATTAGCTGTCAACCCGACCCAGCCTAGAACCACCTGGAAAAGGGAGTCTGGTTGTCTGTGGGGTGTTGTCTCTGTTCATTGATGCAGGAGAGCCCATCCCACTGTGGGTGGGACCATCCCCAGACAGGTGATCTTGCTGGAAAGAGAACTAACTAAGTAGGAACCTGAGAGAGTCAACAAGCAGTCTCCCTCCGCTGTTCCTGCTTCCAGGTTCCTGCCTTGACCTCCCTTAATGGAGGACTGTGACCCAGAAGCATAAGCTGAAACAAATCTTTTCCTCCCCTAAGTTGCTTTGGATCATGTGTTCGTCACAGCAACACAAAGAAATTAGAACAGAGCCTAGCAGGAAAGGTCACCTAGCCTTGAGCTCCTCTGTAGCAATATGAAGGTGCACAGTGTGCCACGCAGGCCTTGCGTGTTTAACATTACCAGTCATTTCCTCCATCGGA
Source organism: Peromyscus leucopus (assembly GCF_004664715.2). Classification (NCBI taxonomy): domain Eukaryota; kingdom Metazoa; phylum Chordata; class Mammalia; order Rodentia; family Cricetidae; genus Peromyscus; species Peromyscus leucopus. The sequence goes on along the minus strand of NC_051077.1, from coordinate 5,205,371 downwards.
AGATGTATTCTGAAATAACAAGATCAGAAAATGGTGCAAAAATGAAAGATCTTTGTATGGTTTTCTCTATGGCAGTGGTTCTCAACCTTCCTAATGCTTCGACCCTTTAATACAGTTCCTCATGGTGTGGTGAACCCCCCAACCATAAAATTGTTTCCATTGCTACTTTATAACTACCATTCTGCTGCTGTTATGAATCGTCATGTAAATATCTGATATGCAGGATATCTGATATAGGACCCCTGTGGAGGTCATGACCCATGGGTTGAGAACCACTTTCTTGAGACACATCTTTCTATGGCTGCCTCTCTCTGCCCCCTTATAGATCAGAAGCAATGAGGTGTGTTCTGATGACCTCACCATGTCATAGGACTGAAACAGACAAGTGCCCCGTGTCAACACAGGACAGGAGGATGATGGCTGTCATTGGCAGGCACTCTCCTCATGCCCCATCCACAAACACCAATGCCTCTGCCTGCAGGAAGCCAGAGCCTTCCTACTAAGCAGCTAGTGGGTGGTTGCAAATGCTCACTCCTCATTGCTGGTGCCAACCCGCAGCCCTGTCTCCTCGCCACCTCCCATTCTCTCCAAATACCCCCCTCGACACTTTCCAGCAAAATTCATGGGCTCCCTGCTGTGCGCCTCACAATAAGGAACAAAATGAGTGAGTGGTTTGTAGACTTTGGGGGCTTGTGCTGCAGTTGGCAAATCAATAATCTCATGCCCACGGTTGGCTCTATCCTGTTGTGTTATCATTTAATCCCTTCTCATTGTGACTTTCGCTCTGAGATTCTGAAGTCTTCAAGGGAAAAATCCAAGCTCTGTTTGCATATCCTCCATAGGCAACAGGGAGCTTCCTCTCCCTGTAAGTAGTAAGGATCTAATAACACGTCAGACAGACCTCAGGGATAAAATGATGAATAAAACAAGTTGATTTTCCCTTGTAAAACTAGATTTTTTTTTTTACGTACAGTGGGAAATTTGAAATGTTACACATTCATAATGAAACAGGAAAAAAAAAAAGCCCTAAAATATGAGATGAGCAAGCTCTAGAGGAGAGAGTAAATGGGCTCTGGTCCCACAGGAAGAATGAGAAGTGTTTGGGGAGGAAACAACTCAGAGCTGAGCCCTGGAGATGAGTTGGGAGAAGGGAAGCCATGCTGAGACAATGATAAACAAAGTGCAGAATGGTACTCCCGTTTTAAAGTAGTATTGAACAGGCTGTGGAGACAGCTCAGTTGTTAAAGCGCTTGCCATACAAGAATGATGATCTGAGTTCAAGTTCCAGGACCCACATTATAAAGCCAAGTGCAGGCTGGGAAATGGCTCAGTGGATAAAGTACACCTTATACAGGAAAGAAGACCTGAGTTTGAATCTCCAGAGCCCACACACAACCAAACACAGCAGTGTGAGTGTCTGTAATCCCAGAATTCCCACAGCAAGAAGGGAGGTGGAGACTGGACACTCCCCAGAAGGGAAGGGGCCAGCTAGCCTGGTGTCTGCAGTGGCAAGCAAGTCTTTGTCTTCACCTTCTACATTGAAAGAAAAACTGGTGGCTTGTGCTCTGACCTCCACACCTGCTCTGTGACAGACAGGCACATGCTCATATATTTATACACACACACATACACACACACACACACACACACACACACACACACACACACACACACAGCAAGCACGAGCTGGAACAAATGGCTCCATGGGTAAAGCGCTGCTGCACAAGCGTGAAAACCTAAATTCAGATCCCAACACCCACATAAAAAGCTGATATGATGGAATTTACCTGTAACCCTAGCACTGGGTGCAAAGACAGCCAGACCCTGTCTGCTAAGCTGGCTGAAACAATGAGCTCTAGGTTCTGTTGGAGACCCAGCCTCAGATAGATAGATGATAGATAGATAGATAGATAGATAGATAGATAGATAGATAGATAGATAGATAGACAGATAGATAGAGATAAGGCTAAGAAGTGATTGAGAAAGACATCCAAACTTCTAGCCTCTCACCTCTGGCCTCTACATACACCCTCACAAGTAAATACACACACACACACACACACACACACACACACACACACACACACACACACACACACAGAGCCAGGCAGAGTAGGCAGACACCTATAATCCAATCACTGAGGAGATAGAGATAGGTGGATCCCTGAGGCTTGTTGGCCAGCTAGTTAAGACAAGCTGGTGAGTTCCAAATTCAATGTCTCAGAAAAAAAAGGTAGAAAATGATTGAAAAGGTAGAAAATGATTGAAGAAGATGCCCAATGCTGGGCTCTGGCCTTCACACTCATGTATCTGTAATGCACACATGCATACACACACGCACGTGTGCACACACACACATACACACGAGGAGACTATACTGTATAAAAATAGATTTTGCAAGCAGCTTTCTGCTCTACTCAGATGGAAGTAACAATAGCTGCAGAGTAGACCATCTATAGTTAGCAATCCTGGATCCTCGAGCACTGAACCCTATGGACTGGCCTGACAAACTCAGAGCCTACAGCTCCAAGTCTGGAGAACTAAAAGTGCATGACTTTAAGTCTTAGAAGCCACAGGGTTGTACAGATCTAGATGGTTAGCATAGGGGCTTGCTGGTGTGAGATGCGAGGGCCAGAAACCCCTCAGTTAGCAGCCAGGGTCATCTCCAGCAAAGAAGCAGCTAGCAATAGCAGCAGCCGACAGCTGCAGGCTGTATCTGCTAGCACCGTCCCTCGTTGTCTCTGCTGTCCATCCTGTCTGCCCTGGCCACTCTGGAACTCTGAAGCCACCCTCACACCACTACAGCTGCTACAGCCCTCACCAGCCAGCAACTGCTGCTTGTGTTTGTTAACAGCTCAGCCCCCTCCACTTAGAATAAGAATTTCGATCGGGCAAAGAAAAGGGCACTCAAGAAGTATCTATTTTTTGGACCGAATGCTATGACACGAAAGCATGGCGGTAGATTTGTCTCCTGACTGACTCAAAGTGAGAGATAAACAGTCTGTTCATGTGACCATAAGAGGACATGTGAGCAACTACATCAGTCAAGGCACAGCACTTCATGAAAATGAAGCACTGTGTTTGCATAGATCACAGGTCGTCTGCTGGACCACTGGGGAAGTGCTGATCCTCTGGCCTGCGTGAAAATGGCTTCCTACATGCATTGTGTCTTATTAACAGGGAAAGGTCCTGCATGGGTGGTTAGATGCAGTCGTGGCTGAAAAGATGCCTCCTGGAGCCCAAGCTGTGCTTTGGAGAAGGCAGCTATGGTTGTAGTACAACTTCCTCAAGGCATCCCCAGAGTGAGCAAAGCTGCCCAGCTGCTACAAGGACAATTTAGCCATTACAGAGTCGAGCTGCTTGACTGACAGTCCTCTACACAAGGCTTCTAGGCAAGTGAAGTAACTGCCCATGAAAATGATGACTCATGTAGGTTTAACACATTCACAGAAAACATTAAAACAGTGTTTAGAGGGATCTACTGGGCCAATGGAGAACTAATGATTCTAATAGCATTTAATATTACTTAATCATACTTAGCAGTGCTTAGCTATTCTTGTGTCCCAGGGAAAGAAGGGTCTTTCCTTCGTTTTGAAGGTTCATGGTGATGTCAAGAAACTTAGGCATAAACCAAGCCCTGGGAAGAATGATAAGGAACACGACACGGACTGACTGACATGTGCCAGCCTCCCCACAGAAGGAGCTCCTCACATTACACTGTTGTAAAAAAAAAAAAAAAAACAGCTAAAGCACACATAAAGTCACTGTTTACTAAGTCTTTGTAAGACTGTTCGATTTAGGACATCATTACTTCAAACTGTGACTGTCCGCAGTTAAACTTTTAAACTCAAGCAGAATTCTCAAACAGCGAGTAAAGAGATATATTTATATTGTAATTTTAACACAGAGGATGCCTTCAAATGGAGTCAAGGTGCCTGTGCCTTCAGAACATGGCTCACTCAATGCCAGTGTTAATCCCACGGGCCAAGGAGAAATGCCACCGACCACAAATTATGAGCAAATCAGAGCAAGCTTTGTTCTGTGCCCAGGAGAGCCAGTCCAGTTCTGTCTCCCCCTAAGATGGGGTTCAAGAGAACAGTGCTGAGCCAATTTTCTATTTCCTTTGTATTGGGCAAAACTACTAGGTGGGGGCAGGGGAGGTCGTGCAAGCTAGTGTGGTTACAGCAGTGGGCACCAGGAGGACACAAAGCAGTTCAGGAAGTCTTCCTGGAACATCTGGAACAGAGAGAGCAACTTGTGGTTACAGAGTGGAGTTCAGCCCAATTCCAAGAAACAGAGACTTAAGTCAACAGAAACTTGCTTAGCTAGAGTCTCAAAATGGCTCCTGATAAAATGGAGTCAGGCTGGTTTCTTATTGGATTCAAGCCTCCTCCAGCCCTCTGAAGTCAAGACTTTAAAGTGCACTCACCAGGCTCCTCACAGGAAATCAAGGTCCATTTCAGCCCCCGCTCCTTGTCAGTTCCACCTACATCCTTCCTCATAGTGATGGCCTCCATGTGGCTAATCACAACTCACTAACATTCCATCTGCCCTGGGAAGGCCACTCTCCTCAGAAGTTAAAGTAGGATAAGATTGGTTGCTGGGGATGTCTTTCTGTATGCTGTGAATGTGTTGCTCTGATTGGTTGATAAATAAAACGCTGATTGGCCAGTAGCCAGACAGGAAGTATAGTATAGGCGGGATAAGGAGAGAGGAGAACTCTGGGAAGTGGAAGGCTGAGTCAGGAGATGCTGCCAGCTGCCACGATGAGAAGATATAAAGATAATGGTGAGCCATGAGCCACATGGCAAGGTATAAATTTATAGAAATGGGTTAATTTAAGATATAAGAACTAGATAGCAAGAAGCCTGCCACGGCCATACAGTTTATAAGTAATGTAAATCTGTGTGTTTACTTGGGTCTGAGCAGCTGCAGGAGCCAGGTGGACACAGGAAAAACCCAGCTACAATTGGTGCCTGTTCTAGCTACCCTACTGCACCAAACCACCAAGATGTACTGAAATTCAGCAACCTGAGAGCCTACCTTCTGATTAAAAGTCTCTAATTATTCATGGCTTCAACAGCCTCAGTGTTCCCCCACATCTTAACCTCGCTGTCATGAAATCAAGACTTTGCTTTGTGTCTAGTCTTCTTGGTCCCATGCTGAATCATTAACATAGATAATAACACCATACCCTCTACCTGGGTCCAGACCTATCCACTCAGGACTTGGTGTAGTGTGTGTAGTTGGGCCCTCCCTTGACACTAACTGCCCCACCATTGCAGTCCTAGAACCTACACACTCTTCTTTGGGTCCCAGCCAAAGCTTAGGCTCATGTTCTTTCCCAATATCTTTCAGGAAGCAGCCAGTGACAGTGACTCCAACACACCACAGAGGCTCATCCTGGCCAGCTCTCCCCCAAATTCTGTGCTCTGTCTTCTCCCATGTCAGGACATCCATAGCACTCTGCCCTGACCTTTCTTCCATGTTCCCTGCCTCTGTCCCTCACTCCTGGAACAAGCGCAGGAAACGTAGCCAGGCAAGACAGCCCGCTCTTGTCTTCTGAGGCATAGAAGCCTCTACCTGGCAGCTTCACTCTATATGGCTAGCTTCCTCCATGTGCCTTCCTTCTCCTTCCTAGCCACTTCCAGGGTGCTCTCAGACTTGGCAACTGCTACTGAATCTGCTTGGTGTAGCACTTCCCTGAAGTCTTCATGCCTCACTCCTGACCCCAAGGTCTCATCACTGAGGTCTTTCTGGTGCCTCCTGCCTTATTTTCCTGGTATCTCTGATCATCCACTGCCTGTTCACACCTCAGTGAGGCTCTTAAGACAGCTTCTCTATTCTCTGACTCGCCCTGGCACATAGAGATGGCTGCTCCTTGATACCAGGAGTTCACTCAGTGCCACATAGATACCCATGGGTGTGTTTGCCCCTGCTTTCCCAACCAATGTGCACAGCAACCAGATGGTGAGCTTTGGTTATGATTTCCACCTCAGGGGAAGATGGAAGCCCATCAGGTGGAATGGTAAGGCCAAGTGAAAGGAGGGAGAAGCCTGACTCCTACAGACCCAAGATACCTGTCACAGTGCAGCCACCATGATGACCCACAGCACTACCCCCACCTGATCCAGCCCATTCTACTCTGAGACCTGAAGTCCCTTTATGAGCATGGTGTTCTTGAAAACGTGTGTGCACATTCTCCAGAACTGTGGCCTCTCCTCTGTGTTCAGTAGGGTGAGAAATCCCTCAAAGGTGAGAAATCAGAATCTATCATGAGAGAAGACTGAAAATGACTTGTTAATTCCATGACTGTCCACTGAGTGGTCATAATCTATAAGGAACTATGCATTAGATCAGCATTAAAATTATTTACTTATGAGGTTATCATTCCAGCTATCTCCTTGCCTAGTTTTCCAATCAAGAGTTAACAACAGACTGCTTATTATTTTCTTTAACTAGCATATGCACTGCCTATGAACTCCAATACATATAATCTATTAATGTAATATTTGTTTTGATAAAGGTGGCTAGCTTCATGGGGTTTTGAGGGGGTTTTGTTTGTTTGTTTGTTTGTTTGTTTTCCGAGTCAGGGTTTCTCTGTGTAGCTTTGTGCCTTTCCTGGAACTCACTCTGTAGCCCAGGCTGGCCTCGAACTCACAGAGATCTGCCTGCCTCTGCCTCCTGAGTGCTGGGATTAAAGGTGTGTGTCACCACCGCCCAGCTTAGCTTCATGTTTTTACAATAAATGTATAAGGAAACAAATAATACCAATGAATTTTTAGGGGAGGAAAACATTTAATAGCAGAGTTGACAGATGACAACTCAGACTTTTGTCATCTTCTAATATGGTCATTTTTGTATTTTAGTTTGGCTTCAGCATCTTTCAAAACAAATCTGAATCCTGACATATACAATATTCATAAATATCACTTTTTATTTTAAACTTGCTGACAATTTTGGAAGTCTTTTTTATTAGTTTTCAATATACTTTATAAGTAGTAGGAAGATATTAGCAATAATTAATGAATAAAGGGGGCCACAAATTTGACTATGATAGAGAACTGGAGAAGGCTTCTGCACCTGTTGACTATGGTAGAGAATTAGAGGATGCTTCTGCACCTGTTGACCATGATAGAGAATTGGAGAATGCCTGTGCATGTCCTCTTGGGAGGGTCTCTCTTCCCATCTCTCCCTCTGTTATTTGCTTTGTTTTAGCTGTTGTCATGTTTCTGGCATGTTCTTTTTTGACCCATGTCAGATACATACTTGGAAAATATCTTCCCACTCTCTGGGTTGCTCACTCTTCTGAGCGTGTTCTCCTGCAGAAGTACCTCACACATAATACCATGGCCTCCTCTGTCTTTGTTGCCTGTGCTTTAGGACTTCCTTAGAACACTGTGGCCAGAGCCAGATGGTCCCAGGGCCTCTCCACATGCTCTCTGAATAGTTTTATCCTTTCAGATTTTTACATTTAAGTCTTCAACACATTTGGAGTTAATTTTCTCTTTTCTGTGATAGGAGCTGGACGTTCAGGTCTCATTTTTCAACACGTAGCTATCCTGCTTTCCCAGCACTGCTTATTAAGGAGAACCTTTTTGTCTACACATACGCTCTTACTGTCTTTGTCAAAACCCTTCGGTTGTGAGTCGCTGATTTATTATCTCCAGGTTCTCCGTTTTGTCCAGTGAGTCTAAACAAAATGAGATGTGATGTCGTGCAGGTAAGAATGGCTTTAACCAGAAGGACAGAAGAACAAGTGTTGGTAGGAAAGTGGGAAACAAGGAACTCTCATATTTTGTTGGTGGAAACGTAAGTTAGTGCATCACTATCATCATGGAAAATCAATGGTTTCTCAAAAGTAAGAAAACAGAAGTACCATGTGATCTATCAATTACACTTTTATATACAGAATCTGATACCTTCTTCTGGACTCCTCAGGTACCAGCACTCATGTGTGCACAAACCTACACATAGACACATGTGCAAATATAATTAATATGCTTCCATAATAAATAAACATAATATGTGTGTAAACATAATTAAAAGTAAAATAAATCAATAAAAGTACAAAGTTATATCTGAAGTGAGGAATTCTATGTCATATAAATCAAAAGAGATGCAGAACAGAACTTTGCATATTCTCACAATAAAAACAATAAATGCTTTAGAGGATTAATAAGCTAGACACCCTGTGCAGACTGTAAACAAACTAACCTCTCAGTTAAAGACAACAGGTTTTGGGTGGTCCACATACAACCCATAACCCCAGCCTAGAGAAGCTAAGCCAGAAGACTCGGAGCTCACCCTGAACTGCATAGTGAATTCTTGTCCCATCTGAGCTTTATAAGCAGGTCTAGGTCTTTAAACACTGTTTTAATAATATTTCTTTTTTTTTTTTTTTTTTTTTTTTTTTTGGTTTTTCGAGACAGGGTTTCTCTGTGTAGCTTTGCGCCTTTCCTGGAACTCACTTGGTAGCCCAGGCTGGCCTCGAACTCACAGAGATCCGCCTGGCTCTGCCTCCCGAGTGCTGGGATTAAAGGCGTATTTCTTTAATGAGAAGTTTGGCTAACATGAAGGACATGATGCTGACAGTGTGCAAAGACTCCAGTTATCTAAACTCTTATTTTGTAGGACGCTGAATCTCATAAATAATTATTTGTCAGTAGAATGGCAATTTGTTAAGTAGGCAAAATAAAAGCAAAATTAACTAATTATAATGTTACTATAGTAATTAGGGAACAGAAATGAGAATATCCTAAAGCAGACAGTAAGCGTGGGTCTGAAGATGAGCTTATTTGATCATATTTTGGAAATCAAATTGACAGGATTTAACAATTAGTTGGTTGTGGAAAATCATAGGTAAGAATCAGAGACCCGATGTTTGGCTAAAACATTAGTTAAATAACTGTGTCATCCCTAATATTTTTGACTATTAGTGAAAATGGTATGTGGAGCACTTTGCCGTTCCTGCTCGGTTTTCACCATCACATTCGAAGCTCCTCACTCTCTCCAATCTGTGTTTGAAACAAAGCATGGGAACTACTTCACCCTTGTTTTCCCCCACAAGCTCACACTTACTTCCTCACCATCCACTGTGAGCCCATCCCATCACAGTGGGGCCACAGCTTCCAACACTGCCCTGAAACTGTATCAGAGTGAATAATGCCGTGGGTGTACCCTAGGGTCTGTGGTTTTAGCAGCTGGAAGCCATTTATTATTAGCTGCGCCAGTCCTGAAAGAAACTTTTTCCTTTATGGATTCTCATTTTGTTCTTTCTCTGTCATAGTAACTTAGAGCATCAAAGGATTAAAACTCTAAGCTTGAAGTCATTATGTGGGCAAAACTCCAATGTGTGTGTGTGTGTGGTCAGAAAGGACAATGGCACCAGGTGATATGACTGGAATATGGTTAACATATTCAGAGTATAGTTGCCTATTAACTACTGGAAGGGTTCATATTGAGAGAACACACAGTGCAGACATGGCCCATACGGAGCTCTGAGACGGTCTCATTATACAGAAGAAACTGGTGAAGAAAACGGAATGAAGGAATGGCCATTGAAGTGGAAGAGCAAGAAACATGAAGCCAGAGGCCTTGGAGATCCCTGCTGAGCACTGGAGGCCTGCAGCATTCCTAGAGAGACACCAGTCACGAGCCCATGTTGAAAGGCCAAAGAAGCTGCTCTGGGGCAACAAAGGATGAAGGCAGCAGGAAGCCACCAACAGGGCAGATGAAGTTGCCAGTGCAACACGAAGCCAAGTCTTTACTTCCTCAGAGTTCCTTTTATCTGAGATGCCATTGGAAGGTTCTGTCCATATTGATAGCATGTGTGTGGTGGGGGGAGGGGGGGTTTCCACTTTAATTAAACTGATTGAGAAATCCCTCACAGTTGTGTCCAATGCCTGGTCTGTTCACAGAACATCAGTTCACAGATAGAAACTAAGATAAAAATCAAGCCCAGAGTCCCTGGTAGGAGAGAAAAGAGGGGCGGTCCACAGCCTCTATCAGTGTGGAGATGGGATAGAAGAAGCTGAAGTGGGCAGGTGTGTTTTCACTTTCCTCTCTCATTATTACCATATTATTCCCTTTCATCAGCAAGGAGACCGTGTGTGTGTGTGTGTGTGTGTGTGTGTGTGTGTAACACACTATATATATATATATATATATATATATATATATATATATATATATATATATATATATGTGGGTGTGTGTATATATATATATATATATATATATATATATATATATATATAATTCAATGTCTCCTCCCCTCAAAAATGTCACCTAACATTTGTTTTCTATTCCAAGTTTCTTGTGAGTTGAAGCCTTTGGGACACACACAGGACACACAAATATGTTCCTAGGGGTGACCTGCCCCCCCCAGGAAGAACAAGGGCCCTGTGTTCAGTGAGAAGCACACACCCGGAGCATGGAGGGGTATGGGGGGTGATCTCAGGAAGTGACAGGTGACAGATGCTGGTGACAGGTCCCCACCTCAGTGCACAAAAAGCCTCTCTCAGCACACACAGCATTCCACTCTGGTATTTATGGCTGTGTTTCATATTTGCATACCTGTTCCCTCCAATGGGCCCTGACCTTTCTGGGGCTGTGCATCAAGACTTTCCTGTCTTTTTAACCTAATAAGATGTCCCTGGATAACAAGTAGCTAGTATTATTATATGTGTACTCTGTGCCATATGTGCGCCAACTTTATTTTAGGTTTGGGGGGCCAGAGCTGTCCCCTCATGCTGGAGATTCTGCTCTAAAGCCTGAGTAGCAGAGCAGACATCCAAAGACACCCCAACAGACAGCCAGAGTTCTTACTTTCCCTAGATCTGTCTGCCCAATGCCAGATGTGCCGGCCAACAGCTGTGCCATCTGGTCTGCTTGTTAAGTGTGGATAACTGGGAGACCTGCTGCAAAGATGAACAGTTCCCATAATTCCTTGTTCTTCCAGAAGACGGAATGGGAATGGTGGGCGGAAATGAGAGGGAAGCAACTTTAAATGCCAAACACAGCAGTTAGTTACAACAGTTCTTATGTGCGTGCGTGCGTGCATGCGTGTGTGTGTGTGTGTGTGTGTGCATGTGTATGCGCGCGCACGCGCACTTGCCATGTTTAAACATGGGCACATGCATACTCAAACATTCATGTGGAGTTCAGAGGATGACAACCTTGGGTGTTGGTCTTCATCTTGTTCTTATTTGAATCTGGGTCTCGTTGCTTTTTCTCTACTGTTTTCACCAAACTAACAGACCCACAAGCTTCCAAAGCTTCTCCAATCTCTGCCATCCATCTTCCTACAGGAGCGCTGGGCTTACAGATACTCCCACTACCCATTACCCATATGGCTTTGATGTGTGTTTGAGGATTTGAATTCAGGTTCTTATGTTTATCTGGGTAACATTTTTACACACCACGCTTCTCCCCAAATGTTTTCACTTGCTTGTAGTTGTCTGGTACTTTCAATTCCTTCTAAAGCTTCATGGTTCCAATACATCAGCTTCCTTGTCTCCATCCTCCACATGTACTCTGGTCAGAATTTACATTCTAGGTATGTTCCACCCAGCCCAGGGAGCATGGGAGATTACCCTCATTTAGTTTTCCAGTACAATGGGCCAGAGATGTGTGTAGATTAAATAGCAACAGGACACAAGTTACTTAAGGCACAACAGCAAGCTAGGAAAAACACTCCCACAATGCTCTCTCTGGTCTACCAAATACATTCCTCAGATTTATGCTATAGCCACATAAGTATGTTATAACATATTCTCCACGTGTGAAAGAAACTATAACAAAGAAAGTAAGTGTATTAACTAATTCTTGCTTTTGGCCTTCTCATATCCTAGCATCTGTGAGTTGAAATGGTTGAGGCTTTCTTCTGACCTTTTAAATAATCTGACTTTTAAATCCATGATTCTGATGGGAGTCTGAGTGTGTGTTTATTCTGAGAGCTTTCCAGTGTAACTCATAATGCAGATTGCTAACGAGCACAATAAAACCAGGAGCCATATAGGTGAGGGGAATGTTCCAACCCATAATTGCAAGCTGCAGTCACTCATTTATTTTGCATTTTCCCCATATAGTGTTTAATTAAAGTAGCCTCAGTTATTAGGGAAGAAAAATGCCCTAATTATACAATCTCCCAAACAATTTAGTCAAATATGGCAGCCCAAGGATCTCGTATTAATGAAAATGCTTGGCAGCTGTGAAGTCTCTCAGGCCTCGGTTCCGTTGCGTCGAGGCTCAGGAGGAAATTGCTCCCAGAGAAGCCCGGAGGCTGTCATTACCACCCTTAGTCTTCTTTCCACGTACTTGTCTCCCTCTACCTGAGTGAAGAATTTCAAGCGTTGTGGTGTACTGAATTTGCTCAGTCAGTTCTGCAACTTGAAAATGCATGTCTTCCCATCACTTAGCTGGGTGGGTGGTAACTCATAATGTTGCTGGAATGATGGATTCCATTCTGGCCCATACAGGGCTCACTGGAGGGCAAGTAGGCTGGGCTGGCTGTAAGCCTGCCTGGCCAGTGCTGGGAATGGGTAGAACACTGCAAGGCCCACCTGTTTTGAGCATCCGTTTCCCAGAGACTGACATCTAAGGCACCTAATTCCTTAAAATTAGCTGACCCATGTCCTTGAGTTTGTCTTGGTCGCTTCCATTTTATTTTATAATGTTTAATTCTACCAAGTGTGTTATAATGGAAATAATGGGTTGGGAAAAATAACGAATAGCATAAGTGGCTATGGGATCACTCGGGGGTGAGGGTGGGGGTGGGGGTCTGTCTTTGCAACGTGTCTTGCCTTTGCACAGAGGGACTGAGTGTAGACAATACAGACTGGCTTCCCAGGCTGCTTTATCATGAACCGCCCATCAGGAGTGGCTCAGTTCAAAACTTTGATGAAGCTGACAGCTTGAGCATCAATCACATCTAACCAATGGTCAGTCTGACGCAAGGTCCTTGAAGGATGGATTTCACAAGAAGGTATCATTGACCTTCTTTGTGTCTCCAGGATCCTTGAGGAAAGGGAATGGTGGAAAAGAAGGTTAGAGCCTCTGCCACCTCTGCATGGGATGTGTCAATCATGATGCGGGCTCAACCTGGGGCAGCTTTGATTTCTAACAAGGATGTAGGGGGTAAACGAGGAAGCAACCGATGACATTTTGCTCGTCTAATGGGCTGGACTGGAGGGTTTAGCCTGGCTCACAGCCCACGGCCTGGCCACAGAGTCCAACTGGAAGTTCAGCTTGGCCACCCACACATAACCTGCACATCCTTCCCCAGTGCTGGACCTCAACTCCTCCCTCCCAGACAGAGGCTAAGCTTTGAGGTGGGAGTTTCAGTGAAGGAGACAAAAGATGACTTTGTAGATACCAGGGTGAGAACAGCTTACCCTGCTAGCCAAAGTCATGCCCTACTCTGGATTCAAAGAAAGGGTACGGTATGGCTATCACCCTGGCTATACATTGTCCATAAAACTGAGCATTGCAGCATCAGCCAAGAGACACACAAGCACCCAACCAGCCCAGATCCATTCGTGAGAGAGGGAGAAATTATAAGGATCCCAGAGAGCCCAGGACTGTAGAATCTGGGCAGGGAAAAATAAAGCAGTGTGTCCACCATAAGATAGGAATACTTGGGAGTTAGGGGCCGGTCAGGATCAAAAGGAGCATGCAGGTCCCTGGGGCATCGAGGTCAGTGGGTTCTCAGCCAGCACCATTAGCAGTCCTCAGGCTATGGGTGACTTGCATCTGGGGAGGCACCAGAAGAGCTGGACAAGACAATACTGGCTTTCTGCTTCTGACTCCTAGCTAATCAGATAGTTATAAAGCAAGAGTCTTGGAAGACACAGACAGCTCACTGATGTCCCTTGGGGAGTGAAAAGTCAACTTGACCTCACATACAGAGACTATGATAATTCCATACTCTACCTGTGGCTGCCAAGCAGACACTGTGGCTCTGTCCCAGGTGGCTCTGAGGACAACATTCACCATAAACAGTCACTAGGATACCTTGCTGTAGAAAGATGAAAACATGCAGATCTTGTACTGAACCCTGCTGGGGACATTCTAGACCAGCTGAGGTTGCCATGGTAGCAAGAAGGATATGGTGCAGCAGGGTGAAGAGTGTGAACCTGTGTGTCCTAGGACTCAAGGAGTGTATGGACAAGTGTAAGGATCAAAGGGAAAATTATTGCCAAGTCCTAAGTCTGTTCTAACAGTGTGATTGTGAGGGTAATTATTCAGACCTATAATCATAGAATCATGTAAGTTGGAAAATTACAAAAAATATTGACTTGGATTCTATAAGGAAGTACAAGAGTTTCTTACTGTTTGCAAGCCCATTAATAATTTTTCATAATGATTATACAGGGAACCTTTTGTTTATGTAATAGAGCTAAGTCCTCTTTCAAGGACTCAGCCCTGTTCAACACCCAGACTACAGGCAGAGCCATTGGTGACAGAACCACAAACATTACATTGTGTCCCAACCATAAAAGTCTATTTTTCAAATGCGCCATTTCAAAAATATCTCACAGGAGCACGAGGCACAGCAAAGCATGTCGTTTTTGGTGAATTATGTCCTAGAGTACATCTCAAGACAGAATGCCTGAAAAATAAAGAAGGTAAATTTCCATTTAAAGGCTTTTTGAAAAGCTATATCTCACAGATGCACTTTTCCTATTGAAACAACTGTTCCCATGCAAATGCTTTACCCCTTTGTAATGAACAAATGGAGGCTTAAAAAAAATCTGTTAAAATAGCTGATCATACTTAAACTCCACATTTCAATAAGCCTGTGCCATGCAGGCAACGTTAATCAGAGCAGTAAGTGAATAGCAAATGCTGCTGGGGTTGAAATCTATTTTCCCAAGAATTTAACATTTCAGTTCCATTGAGCCATCTGCTCCACACTTCTCAAAGAGTAGAAGCTGAGTTCAGCCATTCACCCATTCAGCTCCAACCTCACCTTCCATTCTCCCACAGCCTGAACACATACAGTTGCGGGCTGACAGTCACCCATCAGTTACTCCTTTGTAGTAACAATTAAACCTGGGAATGCTGTGGGATGTTCTGTATGACAAATGTGTTGCTCTGATTGGTTAATAAATAAAACACTGATTGGCCAGTAGCCAGGCAGGAAGTATAGGGGGGACAAGGAGAGAAGAGAATTCTGGGAAGTGGAAGGCTGAGGTAGAGACACTGCCAGCCGCCGCCATGACAAGCAAGGTGTAAGGTACTGGTAAGCCACGAGTCACGTGGCAACTTATAGACTAATAGACATGGGTTAATTTAAGATAGAAGAACAGTTAACAAGAAGCCTGAGCCATTAGGCCAAACAATTTAAATAATATAAATGTCTGTGTGTTTATTTTATAAGTGGGCTGTCGGACTACTGAGGTTTGGCAGGACCCAGAGAGAAAACTCTCTAGCTACATGGGAAAGCATTAGGGAGGTAGCCAGATTACCAAGAAGGTTTTGT
The DNA here is from genome assembly GCF_004664715.2 of Peromyscus leucopus. Lineage (NCBI taxonomy): Eukaryota > Metazoa > Chordata > Mammalia > Rodentia > Cricetidae > Peromyscus > Peromyscus leucopus. Next base: position 5,189,884 of record NC_051077.1, on the reverse strand, counting down.
AACCTAGGACTCTACTTACCTAGAGCTACGCACACTCCTTTCCTGGCATCCCTTGTGTAGTTAGCTTCTCATTAAACACATCCTGGAACTATAAGTGAGCCCATATTGTGTGAGCCCAGTTTTAGATGGCTGTAGGTGCAGTAAGGCAAAGTGTGTCTTCAGAATGGCATTTAAAGGAACCTCCTTTATTTACCATCTTAAGCTTATGCATGACTGAAGATAGATGAGATAGGCAATGATGATGATGAAGATAGATGGTAGATAGATAGATAGATAGATAGATAGATAGATAGATAGATAGATAGATAGATAGATAGAAATTCATTAAATTTTGGAGTGTGTAACCCACACCTGCACAGAAGGTCTGAGTTTCTACCTGTAAGTCAAAACAAAGACAGACCTACCATTCCCCTAGCAACCATCTCCTCCTCCTCCAAGACTCACAGACTAAAGCTCCACAGAGGAAGATGGACTCCTACAGCAATCTTGCTCCAACACACTGCTCCCTTGCAATGCACCTACCTTTACTTTTCCTGAGCAAAACCCCTTTCTATTTTGTTGTTTGTGTGAATCTCTTCAATTCTTTGAACAGCACATCAAGAAGCTGATATTAAACAGTTCGAAAAAACTATGAACAGAATATGTCTGTGACATCTAGGTGGAGTATCACAGACACATTGGGAGTGAAATATGAAAGAGTTTCCAAATCTAATCATACTGCAGAGGATCGCTCCAACCCAGCTTAGCCTCATAACTTAGGAATGAGGACTGCAAGTCAGTTGGTATAGAGTGTTTGACTGACATGCACAAGGCCCTTGGTTCAGGACCTGACATCACATAAACAAAGTGCATTGCTGCATCCTGTAATCCTAGTACTAGGGGACTAGAGGAGAAAGAATTAGCAGTTCAAAGCCATCCTTATCTACATAGAGAGTAAGAACACTGAGAACAGAACCAACCACTTCCTTATTATATTTAAGTCCCACTCAATAATATGGAATCCATACCTGGTATCACTGTTAGGCCACGAACCACAGGCCTAGGGGAGAAGCTGCTAATAGTCTCCTAAAATAGACACAGTAGTAATGACTTATGCTTGCAGTAGATGGTGACTGGCATAGAGACCCACAACTGGTCAAGGGGCAGAGAATAATGGACTCTGGAATCCTCGATCCTAAATGGGCATCTCTACTGCATGTCCTCCTCCCAAGGCTCAAGGGTCATTGCAGAGAGACTGTGAGAGCCAGAGGTAATGGGTGACTACAAAGAACACTATCCTCTGGACACAGCAGGGCTACTGCACCTATGAACTCACAGTATGTAACCACATGCATGAGCTCCATGCACGCTCAAGCTAGACTAAACCCTGGCATGGAAGAGAAGCAGACAAGAAATCCCACCCCTAGCCCCAGAGCTGTTGGCAACTAGTAGCTTCTGGGAGAGGAGAGATCAGTTTTCTTAAAGAATATAAGCACACATATATTGACCATGCTCTGGTGGAAGGCCACACATTCAGGAATATAATATAATATAATAATATGATATGATATGATATATGATATGGTATGATATGATATGATATGATTGATATAGTAACGTAATGTAATATAATAGGCAGCACAATTTGGACTTATTGGAGGGGTAAAAAAAGAACAGACACAAAATTTGGTAGGTAGGAAAGAAGGAGTGGGTCTGGGAGAAGTTGGAGCAGGGGGCAAATATGATCAAAGTACATTGTACCAAATTCTCAAAAGAGTAATAAAAATTTTAATGAGGTGGAGAGCAATTGAGGCTGATACTCAATGTTAATTTCTGGCCGCCATGCACCAGGTCACCCACCATACACCACGTTTATACACACACACACACACACACACACACACACACACACACACACACACACCTCCTGAACTGCTTCACTCACTGCAGAACTCCGTGATCTGACAGAATGTATCTGATATGGGCCACTGGTCCACTGTCCAGTGTGACAGACAGGGCTGTGGTCTTGCTCTCAGGGAAGATGGTAAGGCACCTCTTCCACCATTTCCCATTGAATCCCACCTGGATTCTGCCAAAGTAGACTAATAGGTAGGTCCTCTGCTGTCTGTTGCCTGTAATAAGCTAATGGGTTCGTGGAATAATGTGGAGAAAAAATTTAATGAAGTGAGAGTGTGATGAATTTTATTACAAGCACATTATGAGGCTACACAAACCTCCATTTCAAAATCTAAAATAATGTATGAGTCATAGGACACAGGGAAATCAAGCTCGTGCCAACCTGGAAGCTTTGTTCCTACTGGCTCGCTTCCATGGTGCTGGAAGGTTCTATGCATGCCACCAGGAGAGAAAAGTCATCATCAGTCTTACCGATGTGGGAACCCTGTGAGCTACAATAATAACCAGCCTGGAAAGATATGCCCACCAGTACAATAGCAGTAGAATCATATGGGAATAATTACTTTCTGATTGGATTTAAAGCCTGCTCTATAAGATGGACTCCATGTCTGGTACTGTTAATTGGGCCAAAAGCATGACCAACGACATCATAGGCTCTAGGGGACATCTTGCTATTTTTCTCTTTATACCATATGTTTGGGCATATCTCATCACAGAAGCATCTTTTGTCAGTAGATGGTTGTTAATACAACAATCAACGACTAGTTAACATACAGCAAGTAGGAGACAGTGGAGTGCTTGTATCTAAATGGGATCTCTATATCGAACCCCAAACTGCAAGTCTAGGGTTCATTGTGAAAGAAGAGACGAAAAGGAAGTATTTGCAAGATATGCAGTACAGTTGCCCAAATGGACTCATGACAGCTGTGACTGCATACACAAGACTTGCAGAAATAAGATCAGGGCAACCACAACCCCAGCATGGATAGGGAAGAGGCTCACAAAACCCTATCCCTGTCAAAGAAGCCATTGGCAATTGATGTCACTGGAAAAGGAGAGTCAGTTTTCTTCAGAGATGTCAGCCCTGAAAGGCTACCCGTGCTCCAGTTCCACAGTACCACACCCACGGACATACAGACAACATAAAGTGGACTCAGGGGATATGAAATTTTCTGAGAGAGAGAGAGAGAGAGAGAGAGAGAGAGAGAGAGAGGGAGAGGGAGAGGGAGAGGGAGGGAGAGGGAGAGGGAGAGGGAGAGAGAGAGAGAGAGAGAGAGAGAGAGAGAGAGAGAGAGAGAGAGAAACAGTGACAGAGAGACAGAGGGGAGAGAGAGAGAGAAACAGACAGAGAGAGCACATGAAGTTAGAAGGAAAACATGAGAAACTAGAGGAGAAATTGGTGGGGGCTGGGTGGATTAGATTAAATGCATTTTATGCATGTATTAATAGTAAATAAAATACTTAATAAGAAACTTTAAAATACAAAAAAAAAAAAAAAGGCTTGCAGGCCAAGGAATAAACTCTCCTCCAGGTAAGAAGGATTTTTAAAAGTTAAAATGCTTAATATTAGAAAGACGGTGATTTCACACTACACACATGCATACAGACATAACACACATACGCATCACCTACTTTGCACATTCACACACATACATCATAGACACAGCTATCAAAAAAACTGGCAATTTAAATACATGCCCACACTTCTGTGGGTACAACAGGACTTAAAGAAAAGATGATCTTATAGCATTAAGTCAAGCCAGGCATGAGCTGATCTTTCTCTTTCTCTACCTAGAAGAAATGACACTTCTGTAATTTCTGAATTTGTATTCCCATCATTTTGGATATAAAGGTGAAGAGTGTCCTTAAAGGAATGCTTTAGATCTCATTAACAGTCAGAGAAAGCCTGCATTCTTGACCCGAGTCCCTTCATATTTAGACTCCCTGAACCTCTAAGGCAGAGGAACAACCTAATTTAAAAGTGAAAGATGAGTCAACACTTGGCTCCTATGCAAATTAAGAACTGTGATCACCAGACACCACCTCCTCCCACCACTGTCCTGGAGCCTGTCAAAGAGTGGGCCCCAGTAGCTTAAGACTCATGCCTCCTCCACCACACATGCACACACACACACACACACACACACACACACACACACACACACACACACATCACCTCCTTTACACATGTCATTTATGCTATAAAATTTTGAACTGTCAACTAAAATGCATACACCTTTTTAGTTAAAATAGCTATTTAAATTGAAAACAGTTTGGGTAGCCTTGAATCATGGCTGGAGATGAAAGCCATCACAAGCAACATAGGTACTAAGCTCAACAATAACAGTAAATGAAGATTATTGAGCAATTCTTTAGGAAACAAAGATGTTCAACAAATAGTAACCTTCATAAACAGTGTTGTTGTGTGATATTTGGTTTGTGTTCTGACAAGTAAGTCTTGGCTGGTGATCAGAGGGCAGAGCTAGCCACTAATTAACCACAGAGCCCAGGCCGTGGTGGCACACACCTTTAATCCCACCACTTGGGAGGAGGAAGCAGGAAGATCAGGAGTTCACAGCCACCCTGGGCTACACGAGATTGAACCAGTCTAAAAGAGAAACAGAACCAGGCAGTGATGGCTCACACCTTTGATCCCAGCACTTGGATCTCATGCCTTTGATCCCAGCACATGGGAGGCTCATGCCTTCAATCCCAGAACTAGGGAGGTGGAGACAGGAATATAAGGAGGGTGAAGACAGGATCTGAGCCCTCATTCAGTCTGAGGATCCATAGAGACAGGATGACCTATTCAGTCTAAGATTTTACAGTGGTAAGAAGTCTCTGGTGGGTTGCTGCTCTGTTTCTCTGATGTTTTAGCTTCACCCTCATACCTGACTCTGGGTTTTTATTGTTAAGATTAATGAAGATCATGCTTCACACTGTCTTAGGGTGAGTGCCAAGTCCAGAGAGAACATGATATCTCTCTCTATAGTACAAGAGTAGTGGAGACCACATCCACCCAGTGGCTCACTGGATCGCCCCAGGCATGTCCACCTGTCTCAATTTGAACACCTCTTAGCCAGAAAACACAAGATTAGCAGAGGCAGTCATGTGGGTGGTGTCTCTGTCTCTCTCTCCTCTCCCTTCTCTCCTCTCCATCTTCCTTCATTTCCACTAGAAGCAAAGGACTGAGTGTGCACTCATTGACTACTTTGCTTTCCAAAGAATGTATTAGTGGGTGTTGTGTTCATTTCTAACCACTCGAGTACACTGTACAACAAGCTGCCTGCATCTATGACTATATGCAGCGCACTCTGGCTTCCTAGAACCTCAGAAGTTTTGCTGCAGTAGGTGACGACTCTGTTCCTACAGAGCAAGCTTTGTATCCACTGTGATTCCTCACCTACAGAACCTGGAAGGTGAAGCCACACAAGTCCCATCAGCATGAAGACTCCTGTGGAGGGAGCCAGAAGGTTTCCCCTGATAGGCAGTCAGCCAGATAAGTAGCATATTACATTTCAGTCTGAGCTTGACAAACTGAAATATGTCCTAGGCGAATGGAAGCCATGTATTACTGTTCCTGTCAGCAGAAAGCCAACTGTTTATGTTAGTCCCTGCCTAGTGAAGCAGAACAAGCAGAACAGTTCCTTCTAGAACAGTGATCACAGTGCCCAGGGCCATGTTCTCCCTGTAGGAAAGACCCACACCTATGGAGCAGCTGATGCAGCTGACATGACCACTCCCTAAGACCTATCCATCCTTGCATGAACGGAGACCGCCTGGAATATGATGGAAGCCACCAGCTACCTGCTTGGCAGTTTCAGATGGTCACACTGAACCTATGTCCCACCCATATGCCCTACATTTGGCATGAGGTCCTCAAGATCATCTTTCAGGTGTCTCCTTCAATATCTTCCTTTCACTCCCAGAAGAGGTAATGCTGTGTCTCCAAATCTGCACCAGGAACCAAGAAAGCTCTGCAGTGCATGCTGAGACATAATGGGCTCCTGGAGCCAAACTCCAGAGAGCTCCGTTGACCAGCTGACCCCATGGGAGTGATTGTAGAACTGTCCAAGTTACACAGAGGAAGCACTATAGATCTAAGCTCTCATTACCAGCCAGAAAATACAAATCCTATGTTAGAGAATCCTTTTTTTATAACTTGTGATTTACAACAATTGGCTTTTAATATTTACACATGCAAATCAGTGGAACCAGTAAGTTTTATCTTTGAATTTCTGCATATATTATCTTTCTGGATGTGTCAGCAGCAAAGCTAACTTAAAAAGAAAATATCATTCTGTCTCTGTCTCTTTGTCTGTCTCTGTCTGTCTCTCTGTCTCTGTCTCTCTCTCTCTCTCTCTCTCTCTCTCTCTCTCTCTCTCTCTCTCTCTCTCTCTGAGTTCCAGTGAGGGTCCATTATATATACTGTAGCAGAGATCAGGAGCCTTGAACTAAATGCCTCAAAACCAAATTGCCATGAATGCCTACACGTAAAGATGTATAGATAAAGGGGTATACTGCATGACTCACTGTATGCAGTTTCCTTGACGAGATTCTCCCTTTTTTCCTTTTTTAAACTTTTTTTCCTTTTATCTTACATTTTACTTTGTTTTACTGAGGGGAAGTTGCAGGGGCAGATACAAGGAGACAAGAGATGGGTGGGATCGGATGGATGTTGTGAAAGACACAAAGAATAAATTTTTTAAAAAGAAAGTTAAATAGAACAAAAAGGAAGAATGAAATGTCACAAAATTGGCCAATTAATTGTGTCTCTGGAAGACAATTCTGTTACCAGTTAATTAAAAATAAAGAAATTTGTCCTGGAGGAGGTGGGAATGGAGGGTAGGCTAGGGGTAAGGGGAGGGGGTGGGAGAGGGGAGAATAGGGGAACCCATGGCTGATATGTAGAACTGAATGGTATTGTAAAATAAAAAATATATATATTATAAAAAAAATAATAAAGAAATCAAGTTAAAAAAGAGAAAGTATCGGGTGTAATTAATCAATTTGGTTGGTATTGGAATGATTACAATGAAGGAAATATGGTTCCCAATTCACACTGACTTCTTGATTATGTTGAATAATTTTTGTTTTAGAATGAACAGAAGGGAGTGTGGGATGATATGCACTGTTAATATTAGAGGGACTGTTTATTGATTGATTGATTGATATGGGTATTCTGCTTGCATATATCTGTGTGAACTACCATATGGGCACTGGGAATCGAACCCAGATCCTATGGTTAGAGATAACAGCCAATTGTTTAAAACAATGTCAGCTTTGCTCTCTGAAACAACACTCTGTACAAACACAACACCCTATCTTGCACTGATTTGCATAATATCACCTATATGGAGGAAATATTGCTGCATTGTGTGGTGGTTTTTATTTTTGTCCTGAATTGTGGGTATTAATCAAGAAATGCATGTCATATGGATATCAGTTTTATGAAATAAATTTCTGCTGAGAAGCTGGAATGCACCCGAAATCCCTGGGGAAATAATGCTGGTGGTATGTTCTGGAAGTTAATTTAAAATAGAAACTGATTCTGTTTGTCTATCCATTTTTATATTTCATACTTGATGCTGAATATGTTTGAATTTTTCAAGGATCCTAGTGCTGTGAGTCAGCTCCATGAGATGTCATCATATTGGCATTAGACTATCCACAGACTGAGTTGCAATTATGATGCTTAACTGGATCTCACTTGGCTTGTTCTGTGTGTTTCATTTGTCCAATTAATTATGTAACCAAAATTTTCTCCCTGAATTCTCACTGCAGAGCAAGGGGGAGGCACTTTATAAATAAGGCAGGAAAAAGAACAGGTCATCCTCATGAACTGTTGACATAATTTCCAGTATGCATTCTCATTTCCAAGTCCCATTTTTATGAAGTTGTGCACAAAGGTCCAAAAAAAGCATGCCTTTTTATTTAAATGAGACATATTTCAAAACATGCTTCCCTCTTATTATTCAGAAATACACTATTCTCCATTTGAGCTATTTTTTTAGGTTTATGCATAAGGTATCCTTGTCACCTCATTCCTTCAATAAGCGTCTCTCCTACACGTGTGCAAATATACAACTGGATACATACACACTCAACTCAAAGAGACAGGGATGCTTCTATTCTCCACAGAATTAAGGAATATGGGAGCATCATTTCATATTGGAAAATAACACTGGATGTCTCCACTATAAAAGCCATCTACCCATATCACTCCAGCAACCAGGGATGTGGGCATCACCATAGTACTCCCTTGAACCTCCTGACTCCAGACAGTTTTATAAAAGTCCAAATGGAACTTTAAAGCAATTAATGCTTAGTCTTGTTTAATTCCACCACATGTTGCTGCCCAGTAGATATTGTGATCTCATTATAACAGCCTAGTGAAGAACAGACCAGATGGTCCTTTGGATGTTTCTTTCTGGCTCCTGGTTAGAAGGTCAGAGAGAAATGTAAGGTTCTGGCTCTACCGTAATCTGGTACCTTACTCTGAAAATGGAAGGCTTTCTAGGTAATGAAGAAATGGATTTGAATGAATCTGGGTTCTATCTTGTGAACAAAAAGTCCCAAGGACCTTAGAATCATGCGACATTGGACACTACTCTATACTCAGCCATGATGTAGCATGCAAGACAGGCAGCCAGCAACAGACACCTATACTAGACTTCTTTCCTGACACAAGAAAAAGCAGAGAACAACACATACATCGAGGAAACCATGAATCAGTCCTCCAAACCCCAAGTACACGTCTGCCTATGGGCTTCTGTAGGCTGCTTGCTGGCATGGAGTGAGGCCAGTTCCATGGTGTCCATGTTCTGTCACAACCACTCCCACACAGCCTTCATAAATAGCAGGAAGAAGGGAATTTATACTTCCAGATAGGCCTTGAGTTCTGCAAATTTTAGATCCCAGCCTCACATGCCTTCTGTGGTCTGATGGGTTAATGCTCTGAAAAGCACATATTAATAGGTTCTCATTAAATACTTGGAGCAATACATGTACTGTGACAAACAAAACTGATGGAGAGCATGCCGTGTGTGAAACTGGTTCATATATTCAAACTCTTTTCTCTAAAAAAATGTGTATTTTTAAATCTCTACAATCCTTTCTCCCTTCTTTATTTTCCTCACCTTTGCCCCAGTTTGTCTTGATGAATAAAAACAGAGTGTTGTACCTTCAATATTGATGTGATTTTGCTTATCAGTGTAGGAACAGAGCTGGGAAGAGGGTTAGGTTCAGCACACGCCTGTGGATCACTTTTGCATTGGGCCCTAAACTATAAGGGATGGTTTCAATATACTGCTAACATCAATAGAGAAGGTTCAAAAGGAATATTAATAAATTCCGAAATTGAAATGAATGTAAGAGATTCGCCCAGAAGCTGTAAAATACACATTCTTACCAGCAGCCCATCAAATTATCTTTAAAGTAGATCTCATTTTAGGTCATAAAGCAAATATCAACAAATAGAAAAAATTGAAGTAATTTCCTATACTTTATCAAGTCATAACAAAATAAAAATAGAAATCAGCAATAAGATTTACCATAGAACATGTGCAGGCATATGGAGTGTGAAAAAATACTTCTTTTAGTGTGCATACATGATACTGAGTATTAATGGTGTAGTGGGGAGCATGTGTGTGCACATCCATGTAGAAGCCTCAAGTTTATGTCACAGATTTTTCCTCAATAACTCTCCACCTTTATGTATTTGAGAGAGGGTCTCTCAGTGAATCTGCAACTCATTAATTCAGTTAGACTGACTGGCCAATGAGCTTCAGGGGCCCATCAATTTTCACATTTCCTTTTGTCCTAAAGGCTGAGGTTACAAGCATGTGTTCTGTGGTCCAAACTCACGTCTTGGTGCTTACACAGCAGATACTTTATCAACTGAGCCATCATGAAGAATATACATTTGAATGACCAATAGATAATTGAAGAAGCCAAAGGAAGTTTCTAGAACTCGTAGAATCAAAGGAGAAGGAAAACACCAGCAGAGCATGTGGGACACAGCAAAGGCCATTCTAAGAAGAGAGTTGAGAACTGTGAGAGCTACATTTAAAATGACAGTTCTCGCCAGGCGGTGGTGGCGCACGCCTTTAATCCCAGCACTCGGGAGGCAGAGGCAGGCGGATCTCTGTGAGTTTGAGGCCAGCCTGGGCTACCAAGTGAGCTCCAGGAAAAACGCAAAACTACACAGAGAAACTCTGTCTCGGAAAAAAAAAAGAAAGAAAAAGAAAAAAATGACAGTTCTCAGATACACTTCAAGGTCCTAGAGAACAAGATAATTTCAAGGATAATAAAGTGAAATAATAAATAGTGAGTTTATTTTGATTGATTGGAACCCAAGAAAACAAACAAATGAATGCAACAAAGAGCTCTTTGAAAAAGAAAAACATGATTGATGAACTCTGAGCATTTGATCAAAAGAAAAAAAAAGAAAATTTGATAAAATTACAGATTATAAAGGAATTATTAAATAATATATGATACTTATTTTGCCAACGAATTATAAAATCTAAAAGAAATGGACCTATTTTACATATAAAACCATTAAAATACAACCAATAGGTATAAAAAAAAAAACCTTCATCTATCTACGCCAAGCAGAAATTATTGAAGTAGTAATAAAGGGTTTCCCAATAACACAAAGCCAAGGACCACACGGAATGACTGCCTGATGCTCAGACTTGAAGGAACACTGATGTTTCTCAAGCTATTCTATGACACAGAAATTGAAGGAACACTTCCAAACAAGTCCAATAAAACCAATATTTCCCAGATATAAAGTTCAGATAAGAACACAGGAAGAAGAAATCTATAACTGAATTTCTTTGATGACCATAGGTACAAAAATCCTTAAGGGAAGATTGACAAGCAGTGTTCAACAACACACACAGAAAGGTCATACATACATCATGATCAAGCTGAGGATGCAACTTAGAACCTTGCACATAGCAGGCAAGTACTATACAATTGAATGACCACTGCTGCCTGCCTGCCTACCTACCCATCCACCCATCCACCTATCTATCTACCTACCTATCTATCTATCCATCCATCCATCCATCTATCTCACAGGGTTTTACTCTATCGTCTAACCTGATCTTAAAGTCCCCATCCTCTTACTTTAGCCTCCCAACTAGTGAGGATTTCAGACATGCACCACCACACCCAGCCTAGGGCTTAATGATCCTCAGTGAAGAGGCTCCTGATTAAAAAAAAAAAAACATATCTGCTCATGCAGTCTGACTAAGTGGGACCTGCTATGCACACGGGGTTGCTTGATGCATATTCGTTTCTGATTAGAAATCTCAGCAAGGAATAGGAGCCACTTATCAAAAGCCATCAACATGCAGTTTCAGAAGACAATGGGCCCCAGCAGAGACTCTGACTGGCCATGGCTCTCTGTAATCAAGGTAGCTCAGAACTGGAGTGAAAAGGCTGTCCCTGAAGTCCATGCTGTCCATCATCTGACCTAAGGGCAAAGCTAGGCCTCAGTGTCTTGGTTCTGGATTCTGAAAGACAGACACCTCCCACAGGCCCCTTTCCCTGGATTCCTGACTTCATAAGCAACCACAGGTGTTTTTTTTTTTAATCATTTTTGTTCCTAAGCAAATAATTAACTATTAATCTTTTTTTTAACCAATTAAGCTTTGGTTCTTCATTCCAAGAATTCTCATTAGAAGTAATGGTCTAGCCTGCTGGAATTTAATGTTGTGTTCTTTATTAAAATGCTTATTTTTAATGCCTTTGCGACAGTGTGACGGGGAGAGGAAATGGTCCCATCAGATAGAGGTGATTTGTCGCCCTGCCCCTGGGATGGCGGGTGTTAGTCTAATATATTTTCTTATGAAACAGCATTTTTTCTGCACTTCACAAACTGGGAGGCATGACTGCATTTTATGAGAAACCTCAATCTGTAGACTATAAGGCAGTGTCTAAACCTGTTTTCCAGCAGTTCTTCTCCGAGTGCTGTGCAAACGTGAGTGCTTGGAAGGCATGTTAGACCCAAGCAACCTAATGTTTCTCTTCCCTGAAGATGGATTTAACCCTGGGTGGAAGGTATGCTTCTAGGTTTTCCCATAGATGAGAAACCACAAGACCCAGGCTTTTTCCTGGAACACCTAAGCCATGCTGGGGCTGTTCCACACTTTGCAAACCTGGAGTCCTCTTCAAAGGGAAACGTTGGTGGAGACACCAATACCATAAGAGTCTGGTCTAGAGCTACACATCATAAAAGGCCAGGCTTGCCAGCGCCGCCTCCACAGAGAAAGAGGTCTCCAGCTCTCAGAACTCCCTAAACAGACTGAAGACTGTGGATTGAATATGAAATCTTAGTTTTAGAGGTGAGGAATTTAAGTCCCAGACAGCTGTCGAGTGGCTGGCCCCAGCAGTGCTAGAACCCTGCTCCTGATCACCCTCAGCTACAGCCATCCATCCCATGGAGTCTCCGTGGTGCAGACACTGTAAGATGGGCACCAGGCCAGGTAGAGATTCACACGGTATACCCATCACCAGTTATTAGTACTGTCACTCCCCCACCACCACCCACCCTGTGGCCTGAAGTCTCCCTCTGTGATGAGGGAGCCCTGCATGAATGGCATCATCCTCACCTGAGCCTGGTACCATCTCCCCAGGGCTCCATCACTCAAAAGTCAGCTGTCACCTGAGCAAAGACCAAATGATGGAGTTCCTCCCAGAGTCTCAGCCTCTTAGTCTCCCTGGGTCTCAGTAATAAGAGCATGAGAGTTTTGTCATAATGACATTAGAGCAAGCAATCATGTCTACTGCTCAGAACTCATCCTTCCCATCACCACAGTGAATTGTGAAAAGAAGCAATGAATGCCTGGGAATATATCTGAAGTATAGAGTTAATTCCATGCTTTGAGAAGCTGAGGCAGGAGAATGGCCTGAGGCAATCCTGGACTGGATAGTAAGTTCAATGCCAGCCAGAGCTACACGAAACTCAACCTCAAAACTAGAAATAAATAAGTAAACAAACTTTTGTATCTCATTTTCCTGATATAGTAAAGTCAATTATTTATCAACCAAATGATTCATGTTCACCACTATTAATATAAAAACCTAAAAAAAACAGATTATAGAAGTCTAATTAAGTACCAATTTGTTAGCTAATACCAAATGATAAGCCCTGGAAACATGCATACAAGTGACATTATACAGACTGAGCAGATTTTATATATATATATATATACACATATGTGTGTGTGTGTGTGTGTGTGTGTGTATATATATAATAACAATTAATAGAAAAGAGGTCATGAATTTGAAAGAAAGCAAGAAGGTGTATGTGGAAGAATTTAAAAGGAGGAAAGAGAAAGGAGAAATGTAGTTATATTATTATATTCTCAAAATTCTTAATAAAAGAAACAAAAATTGGGGGAAATGAAAGAAAATACATAAAATAATACTCAGAGATGTTCTGCTCAAACATTAGCAAGCTGATTTGTTGTGACTTCATTTTATTACTAAACATAGGCATACATCTTACTTATGATGTGGTAACCTGCTGCTTCAGACAAGTTATTTTTAATATGACGCTGTCCTTCAGGCTGCTCTCTGCTCTGAGAGGGCCCTTCCAGGGTTCACAGTGAGAGACGGTGACTTACTCTCAACACTGTGAGGCTAAGTGACCTATAAGAGTCACACTACAGAAGAAGGTGACACAAAAGTCCTTTAAAGCAGTGAAAGACTCAGGATGCTGGGATTCACTTCCTGTGAGCATGCCACCCTCTTACCACCAAACTATGAAACCTGGGGGTTTAATTCCCATATTTACACAGCAAGCAGCCCAAAGAGAATCGTGGTTTTCCTCAGAAGTGAAGCAGAAAAAGTTGTGGAGTCTAAGAAACAAGTCTTTTCAGAGATAGCTTGTTCTTGTCCCCCCTGCTCAAAAAAAAAAAAAAAAAACAAAAAAACAAAAAAAAAAAAAAAAAACAAAAAAAAACTGAATCATTTATCTAAAGAGAATTTATAATATAGAGTAATTGAAAGAACACGAGTCACTTTTCCTCTAAATATCTGATAACTTTTAGTATCGAAAAAGGCCAGCAATTCAGTTAACAATAATTTATGTCATGGCAGAAACAATGATGGAGTTTCTCTTCAAGAGAGCAAACTGCTTTCAAACACAAAGACTAAGGGCTTCAGCAGCAGAGGGCCACACTAACTACAGGAAGGTGAGCTGTGCTTCCCTCTGCCGAGCTCTACACTCAGCTTCCCATGAATTCTACACCCTGCTTAGTGACTTCCTAGCTTTGCTCAAGGTGCTGAATAGATCTGGTCCATCTCTTGCTTGGCTTAAATGCACAGCCTTGGGAAGAATAACTCAGAGGTGTGGAATGCATAAGCACACTCAAAACATTACGTGTTACATGGTTGGTCAACCAACAGAAAAGCAAAATTACCATCCCTGTTTAAGGAGGAAGGAGCTGGAGGCCAAGCAACTTGCTTAAAGTCACACAGGTGTCACACCTGGGGTCCAGCCAAAGAGAATTCAATTTCCAGTTGGTCAAACTACAGCCAAACTCCTATAACCTGGAATTTATTCTTTAACGTAACGTACATAAGTCACTTGCTTTCTATAACTTAGGGTCAGTTTATTCACTGCCTCAGTCAGCAATGAGTATCTACTGTAACTGTGGGAATCAGTACAGATGCTCTCAAAAATAAAAAATAAAAATAGAATTACTCTATGAGCGGGCTATGCCACTCCTAGGTACAGGCTCAGAATTCTAAGTCAGTGTCTTAGCCTCTTTCCTGCTGCTGTGATAAAAGAATCTGTCAAAGGAACTTATTCTAGTTCACAGTTCACGGTATGCCTATTATGTCAGGGAAGTCGAGGCAGCAGCCACCTGAATCAGCTGGTCACATCAAATCCACATCAGGGAACAAAAAGCGAGGAAGGCAAGCTAGTACTCAGTCACTTTCTCCATTTAAAAAAATCCAAGATCCACCATTCAGGGAATCATCCTACCCACCGTTAATACAGTTCTTCCCACATTAGTTAATAAAAGGATAACCTACCAAAGGCATCCCCAACTCCCAGGGGAGTCTAGACTGTCTAGTTGGTCATGACCTACCATAGTCAGAATACCATAGATATACACTGTGCTCAGTGTGTCGCGATTCGTTGCCACCAAGATATGGAATCAGCCCACATGTCCCTCAACAGAAGAATGATAAAAATATGGTAAGTGTACACTGTAGGGTTCTACTCGGCCATAAAATGTAATTATAACATCTGCCAAAGAAATAATGGACCCCAAAAGCATTATGTTAAGCGCAACGAGCCAGGCTCAACGCTACAGATAAATCTGAAATGTTGGCCCAATGGATCCTGTGTGTGAACACTTCATCCCAAGCCGGTGGCACTACTTGGAGAGCTGTGGAACCTGTGAGGGAAGTGGGTGGGTAGAGAACGTAATACCCGTGCTTCTATCACCGGCCCTCTGCCAAGAGGTGAGAACCCCACCACAGACTTCCACAACTGCTCCATGTCGTCAGTACTGATGCACTGGAGCCAGGACCAAAATGTCTGCCTTGTGCTATTTCTGTTTGGTAATTAGTCACAGCAACGAAAACAATGACTAACGCACTTAGAGAGACAAATATAACATGTTCTCCTGAACAGTCTCATATGCAGAACCCAGATTTATATACATATGGGATATGGATATATATCTCAAAGTAGAGGGGGAAATGTTTAGGAAATGGAAGGAAAGAGGAAGGAAGAGGGAAAGAGGAAGGAAAGGCAGGCACCAGGGGAGGGGGGCAGGAAAGGTAACAGAAAAATGTGGTCAGAGTACATAATGTACTTGAATTAAAATGTCTTTACTAAACTTTGTATAATGATTTTATTACTAATAATTTTGTTTTAAAGAATGAGTACTTGGGTCCTTCTCACATTAGACACAAGGATTCAAAAGTGAGCGAGTATGTGTTTTGCCTTCCTGTGGTTCATCTCCTTAAACTTCTGTGCATGTGTGTGTGTGTGTGTGTGTGTGTGTGTGTGTGTGTGTGAGAGAGAGAGAGAGAGAGAGAGAGAGAGAGAGAGAGAGAACTGACATGTGCATTTGTGCATTACCTTTTCAAAGGAAAGAAAATAATAAAAAAAAATTTAAAAGTTTTAAGGGAGTGGCAAGATGTTTCAGCAGGTAAAAGCATTTGCCCCACAAGCCTGAGGACCTGATAATAATCCCGGGAATCCATGGTAGAAGGAAAGAACTGACTCCTAAAGGTTGTTCTCTCATCTCCACATTTATAACATATGACATTCTCATGCCAGTACACACACACACACACACACACACACACACACACACACACACACACACATGCATACACAACATACATCAACATAATAATACACACACACCAACAACCATCATAATAATAATCAGAATCATAACAAACAATTTTTAAAGAAATGGAAGGATTGGAGAAAATAAAAGGAGAAAGAGAAAAACACAGTGTGCCCAGAGCTGATGCCATATCATCACAGTTAATTAAAGATCAGTAAGTCAAAACAGATTTTGCAAGACTAATTACAAAGGACAATGGACAGTTAGGAAGTGACATGGCAGCCACATCGTTTCTTGCTGCTAGCCATTTATATTTTAAGTAAAGCATGCAAGCAGGAAGTGCTGGGTCTGTAGATTATACTCTCCTCTCTGTTAGCATGAAATGCCTTCTGCCAGTCCATCTTTAAAGCCACCAGTGACCTTAAAAATACACCCAAATTCATCCACGACAGTTGAACCAAGTGCCCCTTTCCCCATGGTGAAGACAAGAGCAAACTGCTTCTTCCAGGCCTATCTAAATAAGGAGTAGCTTGAAGTAAATTCTTCAGGTGGCTTTTCTGCTTCGTTCCCTGCTAATAATAAATTTATTTTAAAGGAGAAGAAAAGAAAATACAACCTTGTTTACAAACACTTCTTAGTTCCCATCTAGCAATGTGTTTTAATTAATCCCTCCTGCTCCGGGCATTCTACGGCTCAGCTCCATCTCCTGAGACTTCTGTTCTGAGCACTGCAGTTTCAAAGCAGGGAACATCCTTCTTCTGTTAATCTCTCTTTCAACTAGTTCTCCACCTGCACTGTTTAGATAAATAACTTCAACTTGCGGAGGATGATTAACAGGAATCAAAAACAACAGAGGAAGCGAATTACTTCCCACCTACAATGCAGCGTGATGGATCACACGGAACTCCAGGCAGCCTGATTTACAGGTGCACGGCACCCACCTCAGGATGCAATTGCTTCCATGCTGCCATGCTGTGTGCAGGAACGCTGGACACAGAGGACACTAACAAGGCATGTGCTGGGGAAGAGCATCATTTAAGATGCAGTCTTCCCAGTATGGTCCATGGGGGCAGGTAAAGTGAGTAAACTGTGGGGAAATGGGCGCTACATGGGAAACCTTCATACTCCAGCAACTTATGTCTCTGGCCTCAGGTGAAGGCGCTGGACATCCTGGCTGCAGAAAGATGGCCTGACCTGAAGGCTGATTCACACGCCTCCTGACAAAGTTTGCTAGATTTCTCTTCTGCCTAAACCACAACATGCCTGTGAGCCGCCACTGTGAATATTTAATATGACTTGTGCTCCTCCCATCTCCTGAAGACAGACCAAGCCACAGTTAGCTGGAGTTGGGATCAGCCTGGATGAGCTATACCCTGAGGTGTGGATATAGACTATGCCCTGGAGCCTCATAGTCCACCCTTGTCCTCTCCCTTGGTTCGAGACGCTGCACACGGCCCAGGGAAAAGCCTCCCTCAAAAGCCCGAGTTCATTTTTCTTTAACCCTGTTTGGCCCAGAGCGTAGTCGAAAGTTTTCCTGTGTCCCACCTGGCCCATAGTCAGGACAAATCTCTCTCACCTGCAAGTTCCGCAGCTGCTGGGACCCAAATAAACACACATAGGCTAATATTATTTTTAAACTATGGCAGGATTCTTATTACCTAGTTTTTATATCTTAAATTAACCCATTTCTATAAATCTATACTTTGCCACATGGATTGTGGCTTACCAGTACTTTTACATCTTGCTTCGTCTGGTGGCAGCTGATGGTGTCTCCCCTGCTCTGTCTTCTTCCTCCCTCCCTCTGTTTGAATTTCCCACCTGCCTCTAAGCTGCCTTGCCATAGGCCAAATGGCTTTATTTATTAACCAATCAGAACAACATATTTTCACAGCATACAGAAATATATTCCCCATCACCAGAGCTTACCCGGTACCAGCACATGCAAGGAAAGGGAGCTGTGCATTCAGAGCTCACTGATTGCAATCTGGGCCTCTTGACAACAGCTAAGTGCTCTGTTGGCTTGGGGATCAGAAAAGACTTGTGTTCATTTCCTGAGTGTTTCTTCATGGTTACCCTTAGCCCAATTACCTGAATGTTCACATCCATGAGAGCAAATATCGTGCTCACTGCTCTGTCCTTAGGGAGAGTTGTTAAATGCTTATTAAAGGAAGACAGGGCTGCCCTTTAAGGATTATTTTCAAAAGGCATCCTAAACATTCTGGTGGGCATGCAAGCAAGTGCAGCCACTTTGGAAATCAGTATAGTGTTTCCTTAAAAAGAAATGAAATCAAACTACCATATGACCCAGCTCTATACCACTTTTGCATATATACCCAAAAGATTCTAGCTCAGAATACACCCCAGAGATGCTTCACGTCCACGTTTATCACTGAATGATTGTCAATGGTCAAGAAATGGAGCCAGCTTCGATGCACATTGCAAACGAATGGATGAAGATAAATGTGGTACATATACACAGTGGCCTTTTATCTGGCAATAAAGTGGACAAAATCCTACCATTTGCAGCAAAATGGAAAAGCAAACTCAGAAAACAAGCATCACATATTTTCTCTCACATGTGAAATCTAGAAGGAAAAAAAAGACATGAAGAAAGGAGCTGTTTGGGTAGAGGGAGGAAGAGGGAGGAGAGTGGTGAACAGGCTCAAATCCAGGCAGCACCCTGCCCTCTCCAGTCCATTCAGGAGTCTACCCTCAGTTCTCACTCACTGGCTCTTTTTTGCCCACAATACTCTATCATCCCCACTGCATCCTAGAGGCCTACAGTTGAAAGACACTGCTCTCCATTAACAGAGGATTTTCACATCATGGCCCTCATAAGACTGCTGTGGTCTGTGTTCTGGGTACTCACTGGACTTTTTAAAAATGGACACTCACTATCACAATGAAGTCCAGTGATATAATACAGACTGCATATACACACCCTGTATGTTATGTGCTGAATGTACCGCAGTACACTAATAAATACACACACGTAACTTTACTAACTGGGAAGCCCGGCTAGGACAGAAACAGGAACCTCTTGTTTTCCGCCTCTGCTGGGTTTTTGTGGAGGTATGGCACAGCTCATTACCAACAGAGCATTTACATGGTGCGCACAGAGTGACTGTTTTACAGGATGTGAAAGCAGAGTCGGCGCCGCTTTAGAGCAACCTGCCGCGGTTTTTATTTATTAAAATGCATTTCTATATAGAAATGTCAAAGCCGGGTAATTTTGACCCTAATTCACTCTACCTGAAAATGCTCCATTTTACAAGTCGCTATCAAGAATTCTGAGGAACACGGACTCCCCCTGATCTCACAGCTAGCTGAAGGCAGATGACATCTGGGTCAGACAGAGCCTGCTATCACTCTTCACAGGAGGGGCAGTATCCAGGATGTCAGCATCCTCCTGGCTCCTCGAGTTATGATTCCCACAGGACAGTGCCAGAGGGCTATTGTGTACCAAGACAATTGGGTCTATAGCCCCAAGCTCAAACATTCCAAATATGCCATGATCACAAAAGGTTCATTAGCCTTGGCTATAAGTGAGAGACATGTTCTTCACTGCCCCTAAATTAAACCTATCCTACACAACAGGAGTAGCCTCTGTCTTTGTTTCTCATAGCTATTCCCAGTATTTGATTAAATAATTTAGAACAAAATGCTATCAATACATGACCTGCGGACATTCAAGAGGCCCACACACAACCGTATTCCAACAATCACAGTGCACAATGCAGTTGGAATGCCTAGTAAAAATAAAAATATTCATGTCTTAGTCAGGCAATATAATAAGAATTTTAAATACTAAATTCATCTACTCAATATTAAAATTACGGGACATAAATTGCCAGGTACCAGGTAAGAAATGTCAACAGAGAAAAAAATTGCTCTGGGCAAACCATCTGTCAGAGCCAAGCCAAAAATGGAACAATTATCAGTATGCCTCCAAGGCCCATATCCCAGCACCCCTCCAAAGAGAGGGAGGGGTGTATAGAGCTGGCTCAGCGTTAAGAGAGCATTCTGCTCTTGCAAGGTATCTGGGTTTGGGTTCCAGAACCTAATCAGGCAGTTCACAACTGACAATAACTCCCACTCAGAGGGATCTGTCACCTCTGACCTCTGAGGATACCTTCAGTCGTGTATGCATGACTGCACACAAACACACACAAATTTAAAATGAAAATATACTTTAAAAATAACACCCTTTGGCCGGGCGGTGGTGGTGGTGGTGGTGGTGGTGGTGGTGGTGGTGGTGGCGGCGGCGGCGGCGGCGGCGGCAGCGGCAGCGGTGGCGCATGCCTTTAATCCCAGCACTGGGGAGGCAGAGGCAGGCGGATCTCTGTGAGTTCGAGGCCAGCCTGGGATACAGAGTGAGTTCCAGGAAAGGCACAAAGCTACACAGAGAAACCCTGACTCAGAAAACCAAAAAAAAAAAAAAAAAAAACCACCCTTGCACAAATGGGCCCTTAAGATAAAGGAGCTCATTAAATGCTATTTGAAAACCCATTTCATCCAT
Organism: Peromyscus leucopus; assembly: GCF_004664715.2. NCBI lineage: Eukaryota > Metazoa > Chordata > Mammalia > Rodentia > Cricetidae > Peromyscus > Peromyscus leucopus. The sequence continues at coordinate 5,169,133 of NC_051077.1, read as the reverse complement.
ATTAGACAGATAAAACAAGAACAGGCCAAGCCAGCTGTATAAGCCTGCTCTTCTCAGAGAACATGAAGCTCTCTGATAAAGGGATAATTTTATAGAAAGCATTCAAGTGTGTCTCTCTGTCTGTAGCCCTCAAGAAACATTCCTAAAGTGTTATCATCTGTACTAGGTACCACCGAAGATATCAGCACAAGGTCCAATATCTTCCTTTCTAAACAAGCCTTTAAAATGTGGTCTTGCAAAGTCTGATGCACAGAAATCCCAGACCCCATGGGTGTGTCCTCACAGCCTTCCTCATGAGAGCTCTCATCCGTCCCTTCACTCAGGATGACTTTTTTTCTTAGACAGGGTTTCATGTAGCCTAGGCTGGCCTCCAGTGTACCATGTAGCTAACTTCTGAATGTCCTCCCACCACCTACTGCTGGTATTGCAGACATGCACCCATGACAGTAGTGCTGGGATCAAGCCCAGGCCTTCGCACAAGCTAAGCAAGTGCCCTACCAATTGAATTACATCCCCAGCCTCTCCAATGGACTGATACTTTATATAATGATCATCTCTTGGTGACACTTACATATATACACACCTATACAACGTATTTTGATCATGTCCATCCCCTTCTATCCTCTTCCTCCTTTCTTAAATGTCCTTCCTCTATTTTTCTGTCATGTTTATTTACATTCCACATATGAATGAATATGTCTAATACTTGGCTTTCTGAGTCTGACTTGTTTAACGTAACATGGCGATCAAGTCTGTCCTTTTTCCTGAAGATGACATAATCATTCTTCCAGAAGGCTGTGCAATCCTCCATTGAACATGTGTATCCCACATGCTTCTTACCCCTCCACTTCAGGGGACACCTGCACACACTCCATGACTGGGCTCTTAGGATAGTTCAGCAGTAATAATGGAGGTGGCCGAACTTCCAGTATGCTGACTTAGAGTCCTTGGGTATGGACCTAGGGGTGGGCAGCTAAGTCATAGGACTGCTCACTTCTAGTTGTCTGGAATTCGGTTTGCATGATTAACTAGTACACATTCCTACAACACAGGGGTTCTCTCCTCCCCGAATCCTCACCAACACTTGTTGTTTTCTTGATGATAGCCCCCATTCTGACTAAGGTACCACTCAAAATCAATGGTCTTTATTTGTATTTTCCTGACGAAGATGTTCAACATTTAATTGTTGGCTATGTGCCCTTCTTCTCAGAAGAGTCCTCTGTTTCACTTGCCCATGTCATTGTTAGACTGCTCATTTCTCCGGTGTTAGTTTTGTCTTGTTTTTCTCTGGACATCCTGGAGAGTAAGGCCATCAGAAGAACAAACACTGGACAAAGGTTCTCCCCACCTCCCCCCCTTAAGCTGCCTCTTCACTCTGGCAACTGTTTTTGCTGCTGTTTTGTTTGCTAAGCAAGAGTGTTTTGATTTTATGCAATCCTGTTTCTCATTGATTTTTTTTTTTAGAATCCTGTTTTTCAGTTTTTTTATTTTCTTAAAAAAAAAATCTTGGTCTCTGGCTAGGTCTTAGAGTGTCCCCTGTGTTTTCTAGAATCATTCGGAAGTCTAGGGTTGCTACGTCAAGCCCGTTGGGTAGGACGACCGCTAGACATCTCATTCTGTCTTCTGTGTGTGGCTCTCCAGTTTCCAAACACCACTTGATGCAGAAGCTCCCTTTACCCCAGTGTATGTTCATGGCCTCTCTGCTGAGAATGCAGTAGCTGCTGCTGCATGGGTTTTCTTCCTGGGTTCTCTGTCCTTGCATTGCTCTGTTACTCAGGCCTGTTTTCACCCCTTTGGGTCTCTCATCCTTCAATGCAGACTTTAGGATTGTTTCTTCTGGTTCTGCAAAGAATGTGATTGTAAATTTGACAAAGGCTGCATGGAAACTTTAGATTGCTTTTAGTAATATGGCCATTTTAACAATATTAATTCTACTTATGCATGAACATGGGAGTTCTTCCCATTTCTTTTTGTCTTTTCCAATTTATTCCTATAATATCTTTTGCCTCTTTGATGAGGTTCATTTTGAGATATTTTATTAGGTTGCTGTGAATGAGACTGTTCTCCTGTTTTATTTCTCAGTGTGTCTATAATTAGTGTATTTAAGGCTACTGGCTTTGTATTCTTCTATTTGCTTAATTGTTTTCAGATCTAAGAGTCTTCTGGTAGAGTCTGTGGGTCTCCAAAGTATTCCTTTTATTTCTCTTGCCTTATTGCTTTGGCAAAAATTTCAAGTACTACATTAAATAAGATGGGAACCCTTGTGTCATTCCTGATTTTAAAGAAAATGCTTTCAGTTTTTCCCATTTAATAAGACCCTGGCTGTGGGTTATTGAGGACTCATGATGATCAAATCTATAATTTTTGCTGCAGATGACATGATTTCATTCTCCTAGATGACTGAGTAATTATCTATTGAATGTGTGTACCACATTGTTCTGACCCCTTCATCACTTCAGTGGACACCTACACAGATCCCACATTTGGCTCTTGTGAATAGTGTAGTAGTAATCACAGATGTGGTGGAGTTATCTAACCCCTGAGCCATCTCTCTAGCCCCTGTACACACCATCTCTATCATACAGAGAGGGGAATGGAAATTTTGAGAGAAAACCATTTCCCAAATCTCAATAAGTAGTTAACTCGGTAATCTTATCAGAAATAAGGTCCATTATCTCCAAACTGCTTTTCTGGATGTACATTTTCAGATGCCTGAGAAGCTCTGGAAGCTTGATGCTCAGACAACATATTTAAAAGGGTATAACGCATGTGTAGTGATAGGTCAGTCCAAAAGAGGAGACTAAGGAGGCAGACAGAAGAGGAATGTTTCATGGGAAGATGCCTGGCCCTATCTATGCATTCTAATTCATTCATTCATGTGTCCTGAACTGTCTTTTTATCCCTGAAATAAAACCAACTGAGTCAGTATGTGTTCTTTGTAATGTGTCCCTCAACTCAGGTTGCAAGTACATATTGAGGATTTCTATCTGTATTGTTCATCGAGAACACTGAGATACAGTTTGGGGAAAAATTCAGTATCACTTCATGGCAAAAGAAGACCCTAACTCAACCTTTGAAAGGGTATCAGATGCCCTGGATCTGAACTTACAAGTGGTTGTGCATCATCCTTTATGGGTGCTGGGAACTGAACTCGGGTCCTCTGCAAGAGCAGAACCCACTCTTAACTGCTAATCCATCTCTCAAGCCCCTATTTATTTTCCTTCTTTAAGGCAGGGTCTAATGTAGCCCCTATGGCCTCAAACTTGCTATGCAGCTCAGAGTGACCTTGAACTCCTGACCCTCCTGCCTCAGACCCCTGCAAAGAGACTCAGTTCTTTCTTGGTGTTTGCCCCCTCCTACTGTCACCTTTGGGAACCTCAGCCACCCTGACCACTCATTTTCTCTCTTGACGCACGTATTTCACCAATCATGGAATAAGGAAATACAAATGTAAATTAAATGCAGCACCCACTATCCCCAAATGGGAGACCTCAAGACAGAACACATCCTACTTCAACTTTAGATAGGATACATGGAGATGTTAGTGCAATGCTGAAGTGGACTTAAAATTACAAGGGCAGAAACTCAGGGCCTTGAAAGAAGCTCTATTTTCTCCAAGTTTACAGGGGGAAAAAAAGGAATATATGTTAAAATATCATAGAAACAAAGACAGAGGAAACAAGATTTAAATGAGAAACAATAAAAGTCCCCGAGGTTATGTACCTTCAAGATACAGTAGTTCTGGGATATGACTAATTTTACATAGTGTTTGCTGTATAATAAGAGATATTTTCTGATAAGAAAAACTATGATAAGCAGGTTTCTCCTTATTCCATTGCCTATCAGCTGTAGCCAGTTATGGCAAAACTATCTGATAGTCTTTAATTCCACTTGAGGTGCTTTGGTAGGTGGCAGAACAGAGACAGACAGATGCTCCGGCTGGGGACACCCAAGCATCTCGCTCCTCCTATCACCCTCCGGTTTGTGGTTTGGATGCCCAGTAACACCAGTGTGAAAAGATGGCATCTGAGCTAGTCAACGGAGCTGCTTGTCAGTGGTCACATTCATCCCTCTGTAATCAGACCATCTGAAGGGAAATGAGAGTCGGATCCCTGTATGCCTCTATTCAGACGCTGAGAAAGAGCATCCTCGGAAGCATTACAATGCTGAATTTGAGCTGAGCAGAGAAGGACTGAGAAGTGCTAATGAAGGTATTTGTCAACTCATTAGGGGAGAGACTTCATTTTCAGAGAATTGAGAACAGGCAATTTCCTTGGTCTCAGAAAAGACCCCACGAGAGCGCAACATGCATTTAGAATCTAAAGAAACATTAAAAGCATAAATTAAGCATGAGATTAACCCACAGCCTATTCAATAATGTCTAATATGATAAGAACCTAAATGTCTTCATCTCCCAGGCATCATGTGAATCCGTGCTGTTATATGTTGGAGAGCTTGGAAAATGAGGTGTTTGGTTCATATTTGTGAATTCAGGCTGTCTAAGAAGCTATCCTCACTACACTAAGGCATGAGTACCATCACGTATTACAGTATTGGAACCTGTCCTACCCCAGTGACATAGAGTGGCCAGTAGATAGCAGCCTGGCTGTGGGCAGGGTGTAGTCCCTAGGTACATGACACCTGAGAGGATACAAGTCCTCGCCCATGAGTGCATTGAAGTTAAATGCACTGGTATGTAGCAGCCTGGGAAGGGAGAGAAGAGAGAGAGAGTGTGTGAGTGTCTTTCTGTGTCTGTGTCTGTGTGTATGTGTGTGCGTGTGTATGTGTGTGTTAATAATCTAGTTGCTGAATAAATACAAAGTGAAAATTTCCTTGATTCCCTGCCATATCAGTTACTTTTCTGTTGCTATGATGGATGGTCCTAAGAAAAGACAACTTCAAGGGGAAAGAATTTACTTCAGCCTAACAGTGCCAAGGTAGATGCAGCCCACCATGGCAGGGAGGGCTCAGCAGGAAGAGCATGTGGCCAGCCTGAATTACGGATGCAGAGTGATCCCATTTCATCCAAACACAGGAAGCAGAGAGAGAGAGAACAGGAAGTACCCACCCACCCCCAGGGACTTC